>NW_020955489.1:44675-292989 GCF_003031625.1 Empidonax traillii | reverse complement strand
AGTTTGTGTATTAAGTGTCACACTGACATTTTGTGCTGCCCTTAATGAGATGAACCCACAACTTACAGCATTAGCCACACCCACCTGTCCTGTGTTTTACCTAAATTTACCTGTCTTGGAAGTGTCTTAAAAATTAAGTCAGTCTTAATTTTGATAGTCTAGGTGGGTTGCCTGTCCTTTCTCAGTCATGGTGAATAACTCTCGGGCTTGCTGAGGGAGTGGCCATGGATGATGTTTCTAGGAGGTGTAACATCTGTGGTACTAGAAGGTGTTCTCACCTTGCCTGAGGCAGTAGTGAGATGGTTGCATTATGTCTGTGTGCACTGTGCATGCCACTTTTCCATGCCCCTGAACAAAACTTTGTGATTTAGCAAGAATAATTTTTAAACTGCATGAGTAAGAACACTTCTGCAGTATGCATTTTTAAGCTCTCTTCTAATAGAGAGTTATTTTGCCCTTTGCTAGGCCTTTTTATTTGAGTGGTTGCAGAGGTTAATGGGATGTCTTGTGTTCAGATTGTAATGCTACTTTTATACGGCTGCAAAAAATAGCTTGGTGATACAATCCTTCTACTTGTAAGCCTGAGGAAGTATAGGATCCCTGGAAGTGTAGGTCAGTTGCAGTATTGAAAGGCTCTTATTCACTCAGAGGCACTAAAATTTTAACCTTTTTAATGTTTGAATGTGAATAATCATGTATTGTTAGAGTTGCACAATTTCCAGTTCCCCCACACACACCCCCAGGCCTTGTTGTGATGTGCTGTTGAGCTGAAAATAAGAACCAATCTCCCCCTCTTGGGCTCTGTTCCAGCAGTGTTTACGTCCTTGGGAACAGATGCTTCTTTCTCGTACTGCCTGCTGTTTGCCTGCAGTTGTTTCCCGGTTCCTTTAAATCACAGCCAGCAATCCAGATACCAGAGATTCTGCTTCATTTCTCCCGGGCAGAAATGTGATTTAGCAGTTACCTATTCTTTGACTGGAACTTTTTAAGGCACCCTAATTTTATGTATCTGGGCTTTCTGTAAAATACTTCATATGCTGTAAATGAAGATGCATCATCTCAGAAACGAGAGTCACATGATTAATTGCAAATGACTAGAGTTTACTGCATTTTGTTGTAATTTGGTGATGTCCTCACCCAAGAAACAGCACATGACTCTTTGTAAGCCTGCCATCTCCAGGAGGAAATTCGATAAGGCTTTCAGAATCTGCGTTGTGAGGCCAGTAATTGCTGTGATCCAATAAGGGAGCGCTCTGTGGTGGCATCACTCGAGAGAGTAAGCGTGGTGTGACTGCTGCTGGCTTCTCAGATCATGCTGTCTAATGAAAGATTAATGAGGAGATGATGCTTTGTAACAAACATCTAATACTGCCACCAGGTCACAAGTTTGATTTGAACCAATCAATATAATTCGTTCTCTTAAAGGTAGCTAATGATAGCATGCTTATGAGAAATGAAATGGCCTGCTATCTAAGACAGCCTGCTCATTCTTACTGTGTCAGCTTTAAAGGAACAGTATTCATTTTATGGTGTCATCTAAGCCTTGGGAAGAAAGAAGAGCTTAAATTCTGAGGGAAAATTTTAAGTTAACTTATTTTATAAAAATGAAACTCAAGAAAACTCAAATAAGGGAATCCTTATATTAAAAATAAATTAATATCAAAACTCAATGAAACATAAGTTGGAAGGCAAAAAGTCTCATATTCTCAGAATTAATAGTTTCTGAAAGAAAAAAAGAGAGTTTGATTTGACCTTGGGGTTTAAAGATCAGATGTACATTAATATGTGTGTGTTCTTAATCCATAGCATGACTCACTTGTGCATGAAAAGCAGGGCGTCATGTACCCACCTATGTCATATTGACCCATCTGAGGAGAAAAGGAAAGAAACTAGACCATCATTTCTCCTTCAGGACCAGATAATTTGCTGATGTAACCTAATGAGTCTTTTTAAAAAAATTATACCAGCTATATTAATTCCAGAAAGCAAGTATAGGATGCAATAAAGTATGTGTTCAAGTATTTCCCCCAGAGATAATCCTATGAGGGATTGAACAATTTTAGGATTAGAGAGCAGAATGAGTAAACTCAAAAGCAATCTTTTCTTCTGAACTTGTCCCTAAAACATTTGAGCTAGATTTTGCATTCTTGCTTTTATCTAAGTAATACTGTGCTGTGTGAAAGTGTTGGCAGTTACTGCAGCTACACATGGAATAAAATACTGTAAAATACGGATAATGGAGCTTGACTTTTGAGCTCTTGATTATGAGACTTCAGTGTTCCAAAATGCAGAGTGGGAACTCCCAACTTTTCTTTTAAAAAAACAAAACAACCCTAAAAAAAAGCCCCAAACTCAAGTTCAAATTGTCTAATGAAATATTCTCATTTTCATAGCAAAACAGTATTCTTGTTCTCTAGGTATATATAGGACCATACTGACCTTGCTCCAGTTACTTCTTGGGTACAAAATAATATTCTAAAAAATCATGATCATTTATTTCCTAGATGAAAACAGTATTTGCTTAGTGTTTAGGATATTTGCCTGTGTGGTACTTTCTTTCTAGGTCGGTAACAACATAAACCTTGTAAATGTTAGCATTATTTTCATTACCATTGTTACATTCCTGTTACCTGTAACAAATTGAAGTTGCCACCAAAAATATGCAGTTGTCATCAAAATATCAATACTAGAAAAAGATATTAAAAGCAGAGCAAATTTTCATGCTATCATCATTTTCCAGGAGCACAGGTGCACCAAAATGCTCCCTTGCAGTGAGTAAGCAGTGTTTGGTGAGTAAGCCCCTTCTAAAGCACTGAATAGAAATTCTAAGAGCAATTTCAGACTTTTATTTTGCTACTTTTACCCAGTAGTAAGAAAGATATATATTGTCATTAGATGGCATTTCTAAATATTTGAGCTTTCTAGTTTTCATCATACAGTAGGGGTGAGAACAAATAAAGTCACCCCTAGCTGCAATTTGAGGATCTTTGCTTCAGTCACTGAAGCAGTATCTGTTTGATTTGATTTTTTCCCCTCTGTATTGATTACATTTTCCTTCCAGACAGCACTGTGATCAATTGCTATCGCATTTCTTGGATTAACTTGGATTTCTCATCTTTTCTATTTCCTTTTTTTTTTTTTTTTCATTCCAGTAAGTGCTTTAAAGTTTTAAATGTTTAAATAGAACGTCTTTCCCATAAAGTCTGGAATTTGCCAGGATCCCTTCTTCGAAGAGGAGCATGGTCTAATGGACAACAACCTGAGAGATGGATTTTGCTGTGTTCTTATCCTAGTTGATTTACTTTCATGGCCTTGGGCAGGTCTCTAAACTACTTGCAAGGAGAGCCACAAGGATTAATTGAACAGACAAACTGCCATGTAATGCTTAACATTGTCTGACGTGAAGAATACTGTAAATTTACTGCCAGACTTGAAAGCAAAGCCTGTGATGTTAGTGGGGAAATGATGGGATTTTTAGTGATCTTGCCTGAATAATGACAATAAGACTCTTGACTCCAGCAGTACAAATTCACAGTTGCACAGACTTGAAGAAAACACTGTCATTTATTTCTTTTTGATAATTGATATTCCTGCTGAAACTTCCTGTAACTCTTAGGGAAAAATATAAGTTTTTATGTCTTTGTGAGGATCCATTTTGAAATGAATTTCAAACTTTTTGCTATCCGTAGTCCTGGAACAGAAGATGGAGAAAAAAAAGGGAGACATGTAGAAGAAAAATATGCCAAAACTGATGTCTAGAGAAAAAAAGTAGTGCATAATGCTGGTCATTTTAATTTGTAATTATTTACACATAAAGGGTATTGTAAAGGAAATATTCAAAGTAGTGAATTTTGTCAGTTTATTAATAGATCAGAATTTTCTTTCATATGAGTTGTTTTCTTTACATCTTTAGCATTTATCTTATTTTTATTAGTGTCAAACTTCTCTGTAATTGCTCTATTGTGATTTAATTTTTCTTGAGTATGAGTGACAGGGTCTTGCATGTAATATATTTCATTCTGATTAGCACTTTGTATCCTGACATTAAGACTTCTCTTGTCTTTTCTGACATCTCACACAAAATATCTTAGTGTTATGTGTGCCACGTCATAGTGATTGCTCATAGTCATCCTCTGATACACTGGAACACCCTCTTCTTTCTCATTTGTAATTTCCAGCTTGTCACAGGAATTCTTACTCCTATGTGTATGACCATGCACTTTATGTAATTTCATTCTGTTTCTTATTGCAGAGTTGTGTGCTGTCCTTTGGTAAGGAATACAGTCTTTCTTTGTACTAACAGCTTGTCACAGACCTTGTTTCTCTGCCAAGGTCACAAGGGAAATGATGAAATATGTCCCAAGACAGATAACTTGAGGAATTACCCTAATAGTTTCTCTCTATCCTGATATTAGAGTTGTTTGAATTGTTTTCTTTTTAAGCAGTGCTGTAGAAATACAAGGGCATATATCCAAAATGTTCCCTTTAAGTATATACACGGATCTTATTGTAAAAATCATTTTGAAGTATGAAAATGGATCCTCCAACAGTGGTCAGAGAAGCCTCTTAGAAAGTTTCAGACATTCTTCCAGTATTTGCAAAGCAGCTTCACTCAGTCTGCTGTGCCAGCACGAAGATTTCCAGGCCAAGCATCACATTCAAAAAAAGTATCACTGCAATTGCTCCCACTCTGCTCCCCGTGTAACCATGAATAGCCATGAATACTGCCAAGGTTGAAGCATATGTAACCTCTTTGGACGACCTGGTACAAAGTTTGGCTGGTGAAAACTTTTATTCTCATGTCAAGTTGCAGACTTTCTTGTTACAATTTGTCATTTTGTGTCTCATCCTTTGGCCATGCAGTGCTGAGAAGAGCCTGGCTTCATCTTCTTGGTGCTGAACCCCTCCTTTGTGCGAACACATCCTCCCAGGTGTTGAAGAGCTGCCACCAGCTCTTCCCAAAGCCAAGCTGAACAAGCCCTCTCCCCTCAGCATATATCCACCCAGCCTCTGCTCCAGCATCCTGACAATCTTGGTGGCCTTCAGTGAACTCACTCTGGTTTATCAATATCTTTCCCATACTGAGAGGCCCAAAACTGGGTGGAGTACTCTCAATGCAGTATTCTCAATGCCTGTATGAAAAAACCTGCCTAGCATTTTTCCTTCACAACTTCCAGACATTCATTTGTTCTTCTCGAATTTTATCATTTCATATCAGCCCAATCCTGTAGCCCATCTAGGTCCCTTTGGCTGGTGGCCTTGGTCTTGGGCATGTTTGACTGGCCTGCCCAGTTTGGTGTCATCTGGGAACTGGGTGAGAACACACTTCATTGCCTTCTCGAGATCACAGAGAGATGTAAAACAGAACAGGTCCCAGCACAGACCTGTGTAGTACTCTACTTGTTACAAGCATCCAGGCTGAGAACAACCCATTAACCACTGACTCCTGAAACCAGCTATCAAAGCATTTTTTTACCCCTTACGTCAAGTCATCAATGGCACTTTTTAAAGATATATATAAATCTGTTATTTTAGAAATACATTTCAGCCATGATGATGAGGGACCAGGATAATCTAGAGCAAAGCAAGCTGTGGGTAACACTCTGCTTTTAAAGCTAAACTTTTAATCCTAAATTGATTTCATTTATTCTTAGCTGATCCTGAGCTAAGAAGTCTCTGAACTGGCTCTTCAGTGTAGAGTTCCCCAGACTGGTGCATTATAATAATTTGTAATCATAACTTGAACCTAGTGAGGTTCCCTATCTCAGATGAAGAGCTATGTGAACTATGTTAGTTCTGAACTCAGGCTTGCCCGAGATCATTTGTGTGCTGTTGCTTAGGCATGATGCACTTAAGCTAGCAAGCACATCACTGGTTTAAGTATCTCTGCCCTGTGTCCTCATTTATATGCAAAACATGTAGTCCACCCAAAAATTTGACTGAGTTGTTGGATGTGGACTGACAGTGGAGTCTCTTAGTAACTTGATAGCTGAGCCTGAACACATCTTTAGTTCATATTTTCCAAGGCAACTTCCTGCTTCTATTTGGCACATGACTTGGCAAATATGCTTTAAATCATTTAGTAAACTTGTTTTCCAGTGTCATTCACAAATTAAGCAAATATTTAAATGATCCTGTTTGCCTTTATAGTTATTTGAAATTGTAAAATAAAAGGTGAAGCAGGAATCTCTCTAAAACTAGGCCCTGAACGTTTTGTTCTTGAGTTTCAATTGAAGTTGAAACTTTTGGAAAACTTGCCACTGATGTCAATGGGAATAAGGTGGGGCATGTTTATAGAATAAAGACATTATGTTGGCTCTTAGTGGTGCAATGCATGTGAATAAAAATGGTTTATCTCACTAAATGTTAAGATATTTGCCTGAAATCACTTTCAGTATCCTTTCTCGTTCTCTATACAGTAAAGTATGTAATTAGGGAACAGGTTATACAGCAAACTCAGTTTGAAAAATGGATTTTTAAAGCATAAAAGAGGCAGTGACTGAAGTCCTGCCAGGCTCTATCAAATACTCACATATATTATATTGTAAACATAATATGGTTATACTGTATGTTGTCATAATAATTGGCAATGGTACTGGAGTCAGTCATTTAGTGCTTTGTTCATGTGGTAATAGATGGCAAGGGCTACAATGTTTGTTGGCAGGAAACTTGTTATCCTATCTGTTTTTCTTTGTAAATTGGTTTCAGAATAGTTTTGTGGGTTTTTTTTTCAAACTGACTGTCTTAGGATCCAAATGGCTTTATCTCTTTTTAATGAGATTTGGGATATTCTCCTTAAAAGTGTGTTCACTCAGTGCTGTCACAAAAGCCGCATTCTTCAGTTTTCTTAAAGCACAGCACTGTAACAAGAGAGACAGGGAAAGACTAAGTAGTGATGAACAGCACAGAGGGGTGGATAGAGATTCATTAGGATCCGGGGCTGAAAGGTAGCCTGAGTCAGGGGAGAACATGAAAAATGAGTCTGGAGGACAGCAAATAATTTTAGATTGTTGGATAGGAACAGCCTATCTGTTTGTGTCTATAGTCTTGATTTCTGTCATCCTACCTCCTGCAGGCCATGTTATGGGGTTTCAGCAGGCTGATATGGGACAAGACATATTCCTTGTGAGTAACTGTGGCAAAACTGCCCTTATTCATTTGTGAAGGTTCTGAAGGGGCAGTCAGAGTTGGTAACAGTGGGGAAATGGGCATTTTTTCCTGCAGAAACTTCCAGACATTTGTTTCTGAGTTAGTTGCTTCAGCTTTACAGGACATAACCCTCTTCAGTTTATTCCTTTAAAGATCCAGACCACATGCAGGATAGGGCTCTGCAGGGTCCTGAAAGACAATTTGTAGTGGCTTGAGGCATTCACAGTAGGTATGCATTTCATAAGGAGTGAATTTCACCTTATACAGGTTTAAGAGCTTAAAAAAAATGTTGCCTGTACCAGCTTTTCACCTTCCATCAAGTTCAGACTATAAGCCTCAACTTACTTAGCTTCAGATTCTTGTAAAATCTGAACCAGCACACAAGCTGTGCATCACCATTCTTTTACCACTATGTATATATTTTCATTTTTGCCAGTTTAGGCCAGCTCTTCCTGCCTTTAGTTACCCATCATATATCCATATGCTACTACCCTTCTCAGCCTTCTACGCCTTTTCTTGTAGTGTTTATGTGCTTGTCCTGCCTGTCTCTGTGTTGATCATTTTCCATCTCATTCCACGTTGTGTACCAGTCTCCATCTCAAAGCCAATTTGTGTCTTGTCTCCATTCTCACTGTTATTTAGTGCCTGATGCATTTTTGGTAGTCTCCTTTGGATTTCCATCTGCAGAATGTGCCACCTCCACATATCTCTAGTCCTACCTGCAGAGAAGCAGTTGCAATGGAATCAGTTCTATGAGGATGTCTTGTTCCTACAAGGCAGACATAACCTGATTATGTTTTGCACTGATATGTGCACTGTGGCTTTCTTTGTTGTCCACAGAGGCATTCTGGATCTGCCCATGTAGTTATATAGAAGGGATGGCATTCAGCTGCCACGAGATGTCTCTACCTGTAATCAGCATTTAGAAACGGTGTAACTGTGAGTGGAGAACAGCACCTTTAGATCAATCTTGAGATGGAAATGGAAACTGTAGAATACTTGCCCAAAGTTATATTTATCGTGACCTCTGTCGCTCTTTTCCCTCTTGGAAGATGCAATCAGATGTGTGACTTCCTATCTGATGTGGTACTTCCCAAATGATATGGGGGGATTTAACTCGGTACTGAGTAATAGGGAAAATTAGTTAGAACCATTAATACAATTTGGAGTAACATCTTAGTTCTTTAGAGTTCTCCTATCTAGGGTATATCCTTCTATAACTGTATTTAGTTTGTGAGTATCTTTTAAAATTCACCACTCGAGATGTTTTGGTAATTTAAGACTATGTTGAAAAACAAATATTTCAATATCTTGTCAAATATCTCAGCAATTTCCACTTAGAAAGCACAAAAATTAACATTGTAATGTTTTTTCAACATTGTAAAGTGGTTTTTTTACCTGCTGGGATGTGTCTGATGAAATTGCTGTGTTTTTTTCCTCACTAATACATAGCAGTGTGTGTGTGTGTGTGTGTAAATGCTGTTGCACAGTGGATTCTTGTCTCAGGTATCATCATTGCAAACTGCAGTTGTCCCAAGTGCTTTTCTCCTCAGTGTTCTGATTGTTAGTTGTGTAGCTAATCTCCATTTTAAAACCAAATTTGCACATAAAGAATTATTCATTAGGACATGCTAACAGATTCTCTCCCTACACCAGTGCTCTGCACAGTAAGACATTCATTAGCTGCATGGATCAAAACAGATTCAGAACAGGAGAGTTTTCACAGCACACAAGGCAGCTGAAAATTGTTTTTCAAAACCACTATAAATTTTTTGTGGTGTACTTTACACCCGGTGAAGGGAAATCTTCATGCAACGGTGCCCAATACTGTAATTGGGACTCATTTAGTTTGTACTTTAACCATATAAAAAAGTCCTCATGTCTGCACATTTTTTCATGACTTTTGTCCACTCTGATTCTTTAGCAATCAAGATTTTTAGACCATGAATAATCTTGTAGGTAGGGCTGTACTTTGCCACCCACACCTCTTTCTCTGGGGGGAATGGCAGAATCTGATAGAAAGGTTTCTTGTACTGGAGTCAGTAATCAGAAGTTGGGGCTGCTTATATCCTCTGCACTTGAAAATTCAGAAAAGAGTAGGTTTGGCATTCCTGGTATTCTAAGGTAATATGCTTGAAGGCACACAACAACCTAGTTGCAGGAAAATTCCCTCTCCAAATGTTTTACAGCTTTATTGTATTGTGTAGTAAAGAAGGAGAGGAGCACGCAGGCACAGCTTTTCCTTGATGAGTCATCTTATTTATTACAATTCTCCCTTTGATACAGTTATTTTCAAAGAGGCTTAAAGCTCTTGTTTTCTTCAAAGTGGCACAGTTTGTTAGAAAACTGAAAGATCATGTATTATCTTGTACACGTACGTCTTACATGAAAAGTTGTGTAAGCTTCTCCTTCCTGCACATTGATAAATTCTCACCTTGTTTTGGAGGCTGCTCAAAGGACAGATGCAGAGTTTGTAAGCATGAATGGGTGCTGCACCACTTTGGAGTCATGCTGAATTCTTTGTCCTTCATAATACTCTAGCCTTTCAACAAGTGCTGTGGAAAATGTTGGCTGCCATCCTTTAAACAGCACAGTGTTTGCATTTCCCTTGATCATCTGTCCCAGAGCAAAGTTCAGTAGGTTGAGGAAGTATTGTTTGAGTGCAACTGATCTAAAAATATATCAAAAGGAAAACTAGTAGGAAAAATATATCAAAAGGAAAACTAACTACTGTATATGAAGAAATCATGGAGAGGCTTTATATAGGCTTGTTGATATCTGTAAATACCTAAAACAAGGAAGCAGCAGCTTATGACATGGTTATTTGTGGAAAAGCGGAAGGTCTGACTGTTGTTATTATTATACCATATCCAGAGCCAAGCAGTTGCTCATGAAGAAATTGTGAATGGCAGTAAGAATCCCCAAATTAGAAAATTAGAACTATTTCCGTAGGGTTATGAACTGTTCGCTCCAGGTCTTGCCTCTGCAAATCAATGACAAATCACATATTAATGTCAATGGGATCAGGCATTAGTGTAGTGGTGTCAGCTCCCTTCTTCAGAAGAGAGAGAAAAATACATTTGTAGTATCCAGTTTGAGGGGGGGAAAGCTAGAAGGACCTACGAAGTCAGACAGTTACTTTGCTGTCTGTTATCAAAGGTCATTATTACCCACTTGCCTCTGTGTAGAGTACTTTATGTCCAACTGCAGTAGTAAGCAGGCAAAAACATGCTGAGCTACAACACTCAAAAAGGTATCCAGACTTGAAGACCTTAAGAACTAAACATGTCATTGAGAATTCCCATGGTAATTTCAGCTATAAATAACTTGTTGTTTAATATGCCATGTTTCTACATGAACTTTGTGTTTACACTAAAGAACCGTTAGGAACCAGTATTTTCTCTATATTAGGTCAAGGTAGTTAATAATGTTAACAAGTGAGTCTTTCCTTCAAACATGTCTCTGTAAGACATTTTCCTCGTCAAATAATTTTGTCTGCCTTTTTTTTTTTTTTTTAATTCTATTTTGAAATCATTCTTTCTGAAATGTGAAACTTGGTGTGGTGATTCACTGCATGTTTCACTAGTGAAAAAGCTGGGTTTGCTTTTCATACATAAAAGGAACAGATTAGGAGTGGCTCTTTGGTGTGTGGTTTTGGTGTCTGGGGTTTTTTTTGCTACAATGTCAGATGTTTGTCACCTGTAATTCTTGGTACCTTTCAGACCATGTGTTTTCCAGGGAGGAGACTTGGCTGGTCATGGAGCTTTTAGTTCTAATCCCCATGCAGTTGGCTGTTTTAGGACATGTTTAATTAGAACTGGCTGAGTTTATTAGGTGATTCAAATTATTATTACTATCTTTAGTTTTCATCCTCAGTTTTATTGACCTCACAAATCTTATCATGGATGTATATGTTTATTTTCATATCATGAAAGCCCTAAAGTTTGTTCCATTCATTATTACTTTGTTAGATCTTTCAGTTTTCAGTTCATTTAAAAAATTTTATCGATATTATTATGCTAGCTTTCTTAATGAGAATGTCATGCACTGCTCTCCACAAATATATTGCAAATATACAATTAATTTCATCATCCAAATGTCTGTCTCATCAAACAGTGCAATAACATTATTTACAAATCTGTTTGCCACAAAACTGGGTTCACTGGTTTTATAGTAATTATACTCCATCACTTTAATTATTTATTAAATTTATAACAACTTTATTACCTGGAAGCAAGGTCAGACTAACTGTCCATTAGCTCTCTTAGTCATCCTTCTGGCCTTTGTTATTATTGGCACAACAGTAACACTTTTCCAGTCAAATGGGATTTCCCTGGAATGCCCTAATTTATTAAAATAAACATGATTGGCTCTCAGGTCTTCTCAGTCTTAGTTCTTAGTTGTGAGGCAAATGCATTGGCTGATATTAAAATGTTGATTTTTAGTGCATGTTGTATAACATCCTCCTTGCTTACCAAGGGACTGGAAAATAGTCAACATCATCATGTGACATAAAAACAGCTGTCCAAATATGGGATCAAAATATTTCTAAAAATGTCTGTCTGCTCTGCATAACTATTAAAAGTTTTATCATTTCCATGTGGCAAAGGGTTTCTGTAACTGCTGAGGATATTGTAGTCTTGATAAGTTTGGGGTTTTATTAAATTCTTCATGTTGCAGTGGTGCTGTCAGCTGTGGACTTTCCGCTGATGATGCTAGCTTATATTATCAGCGTTTCTCCCTTTGTATCTCTTAAATCGTATGGATTATTATTGTTTATATTTATTATTATATAGTACCTTTTTATTATTAACTTCTGTTTGCACTTGAATAGTGAAAGAAGACATTATTTTTGGCCAAAATTATCCTTTCATTGACTGTGGAATTACAAATTTGTGACCATCCTAAGATTCCTTCTTAAAGAAAACTTCTCATTTCTGACTTTCCAAGTCAATTTCAATCATCATTTTAATTACTCAGGATTTTGAACTTGCAAGTTAGTGACAACTGTAGCACAAATATCACGCTCACGGCTTTATGCAACGTGTCTCCCTCATCTTAGCTACTCATTATGCCCTCTTAGTGTGGTTTGTTGGGTTTTTTAATCAGCCAGATCCTTGCACAGAATTCACTAATAATGGCATTGTTCTCTTGCATTGGGGATATTTTCATGTTCTCTGGCTTATTTCCTCTTCCAATTTCAGTACCTAAAGGACCAAAAAAATCTCATGCTTTGTCTGCCATGGTAATTCAATTTTGTCAGTACGTACTGAGTACATACTGGATTTGCTTTCTTACCGATTTCCTCAGGTGTTGCCACTTTTAACATCCTCCTGCCTACTCCAGCTTGTCTCCAAATCAATAAGAGGTTAACACTTGCGCTATTTACTTTTAAAAGTTTTTCTAGGAGGTAAGATTATCATGGGAAATGTATTTTCATAAAAAGAAGAAGTCTTTCTGAGTCATGCTCTTGTGTGTCTGTTATCCATCTAAACATACTTACTCTGAGGATAATATCATCTGTTCCAGAAGTGATGCTGCAAAAGGGAGATTTCAAATGTATTTCATCACATTATGTATGTTCTCTATGGAAAATTTTCAGCAGCATGCCTTCCACAGTGGTATGCCATGAGTATAGAATCTGTGATTCTACCAGCAGAAGCCAAAAGTAATTTAATTTTTTTATGATCTTATACAGCAGACCTTCTTCTTAGTTTTGTGCGTTCTGCCTCTATGACTCAGACTCCTGCATATCTGGAGGATGTGTCAGCTTTTTGTTTCAAACCAGTGGATGTTTTTCTTCTTTTAGAACAGCTTGTAGTAAATTAAATGGGATGATATAAAGGGTGTTGAGGGATCTATAGCATCCAGCTGATTTGTAAGTGGTGTTAAAGGCTGCTCCTAGGAGTAGGGCACAGTGCACATTTTGCAGTGAGCATTCAAATTTGGCCAGCATTCTGAAACAATAGCTGTTCAGAGGTGATTAAAAATGTGACTCGGACATACCTCCTTGCTTCAGCATTTTAAATCAAATGCCTTCCAAGGGCAGGGCTCTTAGCAGAGTTCTCTCCCCTGACTTCCTCTTTCCTTCCTGAAATATAATTGTCAATGTAGGTTCTTCTGCCTCCTGCACTCCTAGCAAAAACTGTTTCCTTAATACACACATGCAATTAAACCTTTTAAAAAATCATTTTATTAATAATTATTTTGGTAATATTCCTGCTTAAACCTGCCAATTAGCTCAAACTAGAGAGGGGGAAACCAGAAGTAAATAATAATTTATTTTGATATATTTTCCTGTCTGAGAATAGACCACTCATAGCAATGACCAGAGGAAAGGACAGTTGATAAAATTCAATTGCATCTCTTCTTTTATGAGCTTTCAGTCTGGTTTATAACTGAGAAAGGAGAGAAGCAATAACCAAGCAGAATTAGGACGTACAAAGAATTTTAAGTGCAGGCTTTTATTTTCCTAATTCTTACCTTGATAGAGATTAAGAATTTAATGATGCCCAAGTGTCACGCATTTAACCTGTGGTCTTGGTATGATTTCTCCGGATCACGTTGCTGAGGAAATCTTGAGGGTCTCGTGAGTACATAAGAACACTGATTTCCTTCCTGAACAAAGAGCACAGAAGTACTTTCTGTGATAAACCAGTACAGCCCTGCTGTAGTAGCAGTGTTATGTTTGACACAATAAAAGCAGAAAAAGTACTAAGAAAGAGTCACAGTGGCTGAGCCACACAGTCTTTTTGAATCCAGACTTGTTTGGATGTTTTCAAAGAGAAAATAAAATTGTCACATGGTTGCTGATTACATAGTGACTGAATTGTTTGAAATTCGTGTGCTTCGGGAGTCTGCAGCTGGGAAATCCCCAGCATGTGACTGGTACAGCTGTGTTTGATGGTGTAGTTAAGGTTTACTGCAGACCTGAGTATTTCACCACATTGCATCTTATACCTGTGGGTGTCTGCCTGTTGCAGCATTCCATTAACTGCCAAACATTCCCGGACTTTCAGAATTTGCATCATCTTTTGAACATCTGAGCTGCTTGAACTGTGCTAATCTTTTGTTGATAAAGCAGTGGAAACAGAGTTCCAAATGAGGCAAAGGCAAATTTCTCTTCAAGGGTGAATACAGTAGCTTTAAGTCATCTGCATTTTTGCCACGCTGCCAAATGATATAAAT
Source organism: Empidonax traillii (assembly GCF_003031625.1). Classification (NCBI taxonomy): domain Eukaryota; kingdom Metazoa; phylum Chordata; class Aves; order Passeriformes; family Tyrannidae; genus Empidonax; species Empidonax traillii. The sequence continues at coordinate 278,652 of NW_020955489.1, read as the reverse complement.
CAACAGTTAAGAAAAAGGGAACTTCTGGACTTCTGCTTTTCTTCAAGCTATTTTTATGCTTATCCATCCCCATCTTGTTCCTGCGTTTCATCCTCCTGTGGCATCTTGTCAGCAGTTGAGGTGGTGTGTTATTTGGGATGAGAACTCTTTGTTACTTATTGGTACAGTGCCAAGGGTAATGAAACTCAATTCCTTATGGGGTTTACATGATTTTTTATAATACAAATCTAATATCAACTAATGTTTTGTTGGCTGACTCATTTTGACCCACTGTGTTGTCTAATGTGTGGAAGTGTCGGCCACAAGCTTCTAGCTACCTGGCAGGAAAAATTGCAAAGCATCCCTGTGGTGGTTTCACCTGATTAGTGGTCAGCCTTTTTCACAGTTCTTTCACTCCCTGGAGATTTTCCTACGCACTGTGGACTCCACTGTCTCTCCCAGACACTCATAGCATAAGCAGCAAGCTTCATGACATTCCAGGAAACCACCTCATTACAAAGTCTTATATACTGTGAGAAGAATGCACCATTTTTCACTGTTTGCAAAGACTTTGCAGGATGGGACCCCTTGAAACTATATTTTGCCTTTTCTTCTCAGATTTATCATATATTTCTTTTACATGTCTGATGTCCAGGTAGAATCCAGTGGGGCTCTGATCTTTCTCTTCTGTCTCAGTTCTGTAGTTTGGGGTTTGCATTATAATGGCACCACTTTAATCTTTCTGCCAAAGCTTTGCATAACATTTAAAATACATTTTCCTCTTGGTGTGTATCACCTTGTGTTTCTAGAGACCAAGTAGGGTTTTTTTTCCGTGATATTTAATGAATTATTTCAAAGTGCCTAATATGGTGAGATATTTCTAGTAGGTTCCTGAGAGGATTTTGGTCCTGTCTAAATTTATGCCCGCAATTATTCACCTGTTGTGGCAAAAAGATCCGTTTAGCATGTTAACTTTACCTTGTCGAATTCTCAGTATTAGTTGTGTCTGTTGATAAAATTCAGTGTTTGTGCTCAGGGTTGCTTGTTAGCAGCTTTACACTGCAAGGGGCAGAAAGGAAAGTTGTACAAATAAGTGTCACTTTTTTAATACAGAACAAGATTATCTACAGATTGGTATATTATTCATATGAGGTTGTTTCTTTTTTTATAATATTTTTCAAAAAATTATCCCTTTGCAAGGCCACTGCGTATTCTTTGCCTTTGGTCATTTCGTAACAGAGCAACCTGTGCTTTAGTGGATCTGGTTAATTAGTCTAAGGACAGCAAGAGATGACAGAAATGTTTGATAGAGCACGTAGTAAGGATTGATTAGCACAATAGCAAAAAACATCATGAGATGTGCTATTATTATTCCCCCAGTTTGTTGGTTCCTGGTTTCTATATGTTATATATATTTCTCTGTATTGTGTTTGAGGAAGTAGTCAGAGGAAAGGTCACAACTGTTTTATGAAAGTGGGTGAATCATATACTGATTCACTGTGTACAGGCAGTGAATGCTCAGTGTATTTGTGACTGTGCATTCCTGTATCAGTTTGCCATCCATTCTGCTGTCGAAACCAACTTACAAGAGACAAGTTGGGCCGCAAATCAGTTAAGCAGAAACTGCAATATAACCTGATGGACTCGTACTGGAAATTATATAGTTTGTTTAAACTGCACATTTAGTACAGATTTAGGCTGCCTTCCACACAAATCTTTTGAGATGTAATTTGGATGAGCAGCTTGACAAAAGTATGAGCAGGAGCATGTGCGGTCATGAGATGGAGAATGCACTCCCTTCAGACTTTTGTGATCATATGCAAATGTTGTAGCTTAAAAACATGTTACCTCTCCAGATTGATATAAAATACATAGAGCAATGTTGGGGTCTGAGACAGGGTCTCTGTGACAGCTCACATGATCCAGAGCTGCAGTTTTACTCTTGCTTTCCCATCAGTGGCACTTTGGATTGGGAAAACTCCCACAGGTGAGGTTTGAGGAGGACAGAGAGGGGGAAAATCACATGACACAGACAAAAATTTGGAGTAAAATAATCACCAAAGATCGTAATCAGGATGATGGAAGAGTCTGGATTAGTTTTGTTTGCTTTTTTTCTTTAAGATTGTCCAGGGCTAAGTTGACACACTTTTAAGTGCCACATCTGCTCAGCCGCTTGGCTGACATGCCCAGTTCTCTGTTACACATCAAATTATATAATGTAGTGGGATTTAGCCAGCCTCACGTGCTTCACCACGATGGGGTGGGTCACTTGACAGTATGAGGAACATAGTATGATAATTAGGGAATCTTGTCTTTCTTCGTTTTTCCCCTCCAAAATAGACAATGTCATGCTTGTGGGAAGGTATCATGCTGGCAGTTTTGGGAAGTGATGCTTTTCCCCTGAACAGATACCACACATACAGTTACGCACGTTGATACCATACGTACAGTTACATTGCACCTTTTCCTTGTGCTGACATGACAGCATCCTCATTCTCACATGGAAAAGCAATCTTTAGGGCTGAAAAAGCAGGTCAGGCCAGCTCAGGCATTTAAGCTGTTGTTACTACACCTTCTTGCCAAGACCAGCAAAACTTTAAAACTGGAGAATTTCCTATAATTTCAACCAGAGCAGACAAGAGTCCATCTACTAGAGGTACTATCTTCTACTTGAGGCATGACTGTACTTCTCATAAATCATGTAGTTCAAAGCTTTAAAACTGGCTAATACTGCCACAGGTGCAGCTGTGATATGGACAGAGGACTGCATGAGCATTAAGCAGTCGCATGACTGGGCACTGCTCTATGGAGTGAGGTAAAAACAGCCCTGTTGAAAAGGCTGGTGAATCTACTGTAAAGTGCTTGGAATCCCAGTCGGTATTTAGGATCCTATCTAGGAAAGTACTGCTGCACGTCTGTGTAGTACTTGGCAACTGAAGGCTAAGCTATTTCATTGACACATTTCAGTACTGAGGCCTTGAGTTTCTTCTAATGACAAGTATAATTACAGCTTGTCTGCTCTGACCTTTACTTGGCTTAATGTAGGCATCCAGGCTTGCAAGTTGTACAGTGTACAAAGGGAGTTCGAGTTTGGTTTTCTCTTACTACACCTACAAGTGGAATGCCAGTCTGATGTGCTCAGAAATGAAAATAAACACTGAGCGGAGCAAGTAGAAGCACTGTTGGACAGAAGGGTTCAGTAAAGCTTAGTCACCATAACTTCATTAGTATAATGCCAACCTGAAGATCTTTCTATTTTTTTTAAGCAGAAGTAAGTCTAAAAAAATTATTTTTCAGCCTTTCCTCTTCAGATGATATAGGGTTAATGTATGTGGTATTGAGCAAATCTTCTAAGTTTCACAGTGCACATCTTTGAAATTGCTTTAAAATATATTTATTGACTCCTGCTCCGTTCTAGCAGCCACTGTGTTTTCTGCAGCTAAATGAAGGCTTTAAAACCTGGTTTGGAATATGAACTGACGAAACTGGAAAGAGAGATAATGTCTCTGTAAAATGTCTGTAACTACTTACCTTCAAATCTGCAGACATTATGCAATATAGGATCATAAAAGTGGCTTTATCCCCTCTTGATAGGCACAGAGCTTATCTCTTTTTTAGATCAAAATGTACAATATTCAAGGGGAAAAACTAGAACTACTGATTCCCCTTAAGTTTTTTAAAATTATTTGTATAAAATCTCCTTTCCTATGACCAGTTAAAGCTTGTAGATAGATATGTGACTGGATCTAACGGGAATATGCAGCTGGGCTGAAGAGATATGTTTGTGTGTGCCTAAATATTCCATTTTTAACTAGTCAGGTGTTTTCCTGAACTCAGGTGGTTTTACTGATGCCCTGTATTTGTTTTAATTTTGTATTAAAGAAATGATACCTTGTTTTAGAAGAGGCTCAAGCACGCCAGCAGATCTGGGAAAAAAATAAGCACAGGCTACTCGGATATTTGAACAAACTGTACTAATGGCAATACTAAGTAATCCTGAGAGGGGAAGGCACGTATGCAGAAGAAGAAGCTGAGTTCAGGAACTAAACCAGAAAAACCACAGAGTGAGTAGGAAGCATGTCTCAAGTAGTAGTAAAGAAAAGCTGAGCAAGAGCTCTCAGGACAGCATCATGCTTTACCAGCTGGGGGCACTTTCAGCTGTCTCATTTGTTTGATTCTTGCACAGCTGGAGCTCTGACCCTGTAAAAGGACTTGCTAGTTTTATCTTGAAAGTATAGCTGATAAATAAATTGGGTGGGAAAGAAGAAAAACAAACAAAGAGTAAAGTCAGTTCTTGTTTCTGCCTTCTCTCTGTGGGAGGTTTCTAACTCTTCAGCGAGAGTGCAAGTACTCAAGTAGTTGGAGTACCTGTAGTTGGCACAGCTGAGAGGCTGAAACTGCGGTGTGGGAACAAGGTCAGAAGTCTCCCAAAAACAGTCTGGCATTGATGAAACTTTCTGTGCTCGCCTTCTTTCCTGGCTCCTGTTCCTCTGCTGTGGCAAAGTCTGATCCAGCAACCTTTGCAAGTGTGCTGTTAGTGATGGGGTGAAAAGCCCAGTGAGCCAGGTGGAAGTGAGCAACAGCATGAGAGGATGATGGAATGCCTTTAAATTAAAAATTAATGCTAGTTATTAAAACTAGCAGTTAAAATGAATTATTATATGTGAGCTTAGGAATAATTAAACCAGCACTGTTTCAGAGTTAAATTCTATATCAGGATCTCCTAACTGGAAAAACCTACCTGAGTTTTGGCCAGGTGCTCAGGTTAAAATGTTAAGAGCCAAATAGTCTGACTGGTGCCGAAGTTAAATGTACTTCAATGGTGATTAATGGTCAGGCTCAGCCTACACCAAGACTGTGGTTTCACAAACGTAGCAGTGTCATCTGTTTGTCAGTGATTCTTGGTTACTGCCCATCTTCACCCACATATTCACGTATGCCATTGTAACAGTGTGACCGCACAGTGAACGAGATTAGGAAACTGATTAATGCTTTTTAAAGTTTGGTGGGGTTTTTTTGCAGGGGGAGGGAGGAAGGAGTAGGAGAGGGTTATTTTCCTCAATACAGTTCAACGTGTGCCTGTACCAGCAGTTGTCCTGGCACAAGTAAGGTGGTGGTGGAAGCTGGGAGTAAACTGGAGGGACTAAGGTGCTAAGTACTGATGCTGAGATGTTGGTGAAAATAAGCCTTGTTTTGGTGCAGAGGAGCAGGAAAGAGGACAAAACTAACTCTTTTGGGAATTTCTAGGTTATATGTCATTATTTTGCTCAGAACAGAGGCCTATATCTGAGTGCCGGTGGATCCCCATTCAGATCCCTCTTTTCTGTAGCAGGCTGAACAGGAATCTCATTGCTTCTAAACACTGGAAGAGCATTCTGTGCTAGAATGGAATGGACATAAGTTTATTCACTGGTAGGAAGAAAAAAAACCCTAAGCAACCCGAAATTTTCTGTATGATACTGTTGATCTTTGGTGCAGTCATCTCATTGTCCTTTTCTCAGTTGTGCCCTTGGCCCTGTCTTGTACAACACAGTAAGAAGATAATGGTATTAAAGAATAAAGAACAGTAATTACCCTTGATATTTTCTTTATTAATTTTGTTATATGAACTCATTGATCCCTTCAGTTCTGTGCATAATCTGTGCATAACTGGTCAACTGCTAGAAGCTTTTTTCCAGATTTTACTCAGGTCTCAGGTAGGCAGTTTTCCCATCAAAATTGATACGGATTTGCCTGAGAAGGGGACCAGTAAAAAGGAGAGGGCATTTCAGAGTTTGTGCCATGTAGCAGCTTTAAATCTTTAAGACTTCTTTGTAACCTCCAGCCTGATAAAGAAGCAAAGACACCCCATCAGCTCTGCCTGGCACTCACAAGCGTGCTCTCACACGTTCTCTTAGCTGTGGCTGTATGTGGATGCTCCTGTCTATGTCCCAGTAAGTCATTAATGTGCCGTTCTTTTCTCCTCCTCGCCTGACTACACGAAGCCCTCTGTCTTCATGTTGTCAGATTCCTAAACTGGGTTGAATCCAGGAGTCTTCCCGGCCCGATGCAGCGTTTTCTGGAGATTGCGTTATACTGCTCTCTAGTGGTAAAATATTCTGCTCTCAGCCCTGCAAGGCAGGCACTGCCTTCTCTGTGCTGCTCACACTTCAATAATGTTCTTGAAGGGCAATAATACTGTTCTGGCTTTGCAAAGGTTGCCTGAAAATAAGAAAAACATTTAGGAAGAAGCTGACCTGTTAGAGCGAGTCCAGAGCAGGCCACAGCAATGCTCAGAGTGTTGGAGCACCTCCCCTGTGCAGCAGGCTCAGAGAGGTTGTTCAGCTGGAGAAGAGAAGGCTCTGGGGAGACCTCATTGTGACCTTCCAGTACTTAAAGGGAGCTTACGAAAAAGAGAGAGAGCAATTTTTTACTGGGGCACACAGCAATAAGGCAAAAGGGAACAGTTCTAAACCTAAAGAGGAGAGGTTTAGATTAGATGCTGGGAAGAAATTCTTTACCCAGAGGGTGGTGGGGCGTTGAAACAGGTTGCCCAGAGGAACTGTGGATACCCCATCCCTGGAAGTGTTCAAGGCCAGATTGAATGGGGCTTTGAGCAACCTGGTCTAGTGGGTGTCATCCCTGCCCATGGCAGGGAGATTGGAACTCAATGATCTGTAAGATCCCTTTCCAAACTATTGTATGATTCTGTGATAAGTTCTTAACAGAGGAACTTCGTAACAAAGCTGATGAGACTTGTAATAGTGGGACTTTGATAACATAATTCAGTTTTACGTTTACTTTTAAGTTTTGGTTGGCTGCCTCAGCCATTCTTTTGTATTTTTCCTTGAACTCAAATGGAGGAATATTTGTTGGAAAAGTACAAAACATCAAGTTAAGGGATTTGAGTTACTGCTGCACTTCAACTGTAAAGTGTTGATGAAACTTTAGGTGTAGTTTTTTCCTACCACTTTCTATGTGGAGAATGGAGTGACAATAATAGCTACTTTATCACAGTGTCTTAGGGTTGTTGATTGATACAAAATCCTCAGTGCAAAGCATATGCGGTGTAAAAACCAGTCATACATTACCTATTAGAATAGGACCCAGGTTCTTTCAGGGAATCCCATCTCTGGAGTTGGAATTTTTAAACACTTGCACAAAATCAGGGAGACGTCATGCCATATGTAGATCACCATTTTTAAGTGATTATTTTTAAGTTAATTTTTTTTTCCAGTGAATTCTTACCACAGACTCCAAAGCAGATATAGACTAAGGAAAAATATTTACTATACTTTTTGTGTAGGCATATTAGAGTATGTATTTTAACATGTTTAGACCAAAATTATGAAATAATTGATTAATTAGTCTTAATCAGTTGTTAATCTAACCTTTAAATTTAAAAAAAACATAATTCTTTCAAGATAACTAGAAAGTAATAATAATTTCGTTATTGTCTGGTATCCATGTAACTGTGACGATGTACAGGTGAAAACTCCACCAGTTACCCTGTTGATAATTAACTCTTCTGATAGAAGAAAATTCACATGCTTTTTTCTGCACTCCTTCAAAGGGATCAGTGTGGAAATAAAGAAGTTCATAAGAAACAAGTCTCCAGCCAGTGTCACTTTTTCCCACAATGGAGCGGTAATCTGAAGGACTTTAGATCTCCGGAGTACAGCAAATAGATAAGACTTAATGATTTTCATTAGTATAGACAGATGAAAAGGTGTCTCAGTTTTTGTCTCTCTGTTTTCAGAGGCCACTCTTCGGGACTTGGCAGGTGGGCAAATCCTCAGCATAGGTCGTTTGAGTTCAACAATTGGATAGTGAATTTAACACTTATCAAAGTTAACTGGAGGGGTGGCAGATGTATGTGGGGTGGCCTGTAGCTCACTGTGTTACAAAGTATTGCTCTAAAGGCATTTGTGAAGGATTTGTTGTGGAGGAAATAGCAGGAATGCAAGTTCTGTGACTCGTCAGACAAACCACATTATTCTGTGCCTGTGCCCTGTACTAAACAGCTGTTTGCAGGGGTGGCTTGCTTTGTATGTAACAGCTCACTGACGTGCAGGGTTTTAAGACACCAAAGTGTTGCTTAGACCTTAGTACACGTATGGTTCACCACCTGTGTGGTTGTGATGACCCACCCTTAAGGGGAAGGAAGCACCTGAGATTCATAAATGCTTGTGGTCAAAAGGAACAGCGAAAGTCAGAGGGTTCACAAGCAATCAGGAAGTTTTATTAGTAAATTGCACACTTGGCATGGAAATTGGTATGTCAGTCTTCTCTGACCTAGTATAAAAGCACATGGCAGTGGGATTTGGATAAAGGGGTAAAGTGAGAGGAAGAGAGAAAGGAAGAGATGAGCTAAAGAGGAAAAGAGAAAGAAAAACAGATCACCAGTCCTGGTTCTAATATTGACCCAGCTGATGGGATGTCAGCTGGATCTGTCCTGGTTTCAGCATTGGTCCAGCTGCATTGTTCCAGCTGATGGGGTGTCCTGGGGAGTGCAGTCCAGGCTTGGTGGGGGTATCTTTTTATTGACATGTTTCTCATTTTCTATGCAAATTAGTTATCATGCACAGTCCGTTCTTTCGGGCCTTTCTGGAAATGGGTTGGAGGGCTTCAGGGATCTTTAGTGGTCTTAATCTCCCACTACAACCCTCATCTACTTCTTGGCCTCATTGCTGCACTTGTGCTGTACTGTGTTGTACTTACCTTCAGGATGTTTGTCCCAGGAAATTGCTGCCCAATCTCCGCATGGTCCCCCTTCACGAGCCCCATCTTGTTCGTTCTCATGGCATGTTAAAACCAGCAGGCCTTGGTTATTACCAACAATTCTTGTCTGTTATTGCCAACAGTCCTTGATTGGCTCCACAGCCATCCAGCTAGCAGAGTTTGAGACATGCACATCTGGGATTCTGCAGTGGTACACCACCACCCGAGGCCCTGGAGTTATCCCTCCCCAGACTGGCCAAAGAGTGAGGCTTGCTGACAATTGACTTGCTGCTGAGGCTTGAGATGAAGCTGTTCATCCCAGGTTGGAGCCATGGACCTCCACTTGCATGAGTGAATTGTGGATAAAGTTCACCAACAGCTGTTATTGTTTGATCACTGACAAACACAGGGCACAATATTGAAACCAAACAGCCCTCCTGTACAGGGTCAGCAGGGAAAACATAAGCTCCTCATTAGCTATTCCCAGGTGCCTGAGGGAGGGGGATTTGCTGATTGGGATGTGCCACATGAATACTCAGATGCATCCCTAAGGTGAGACAGCATGAACAACTCGGCCTTACAGCAAGGCCAAGGTACATCCTCTTTTAAAAGTATTTCAGATTGAAAAACAGTTATTCTGTATATCTATTTATTACTTTTTTCTTATTGGGGAAATGGGAGGAGGGCAGGTGTTTATATGGCATCACAGTTAAAAAACCCTTGCAAGACGGTGCACAGTAGAGTGCAATATTTCAGCAAAGTGCACAGTCCACGACTTGAGCCTTCTGGTTTGTTATTGTGTTTTGGTTTTTTTGGTTGGTTGGGTGGGTGTGTTTGGTTTTTTTGCTGTTGTCTTTTTGCTTATAGGGCTTTTTTTTTGCTTTTTTTAATAAGGAATAACTGTATCACAGCTTGATAGGTTGTTTGGCTTACGTGTGATGGCTTTTCCATACATATTTGTTTTAAAAAGGGAACCAAATTCCTTCTCATACTGAGTATGGGTATGTCAGTTTTTTCCCAAGTAGCATATCCTGCTAATTTTGGTTCATTACATTACCTGATTTGACCCTATTGACTGGATAGAGTTTTCTCTTCAGAAGCTGGGAAATTCATCCCTTAAGTGTATTCCTAACACCTCATCCTGCACTGCTGTAAGTGAAGTCAGCAATTGCCTGCCTTCAACTCTTCACTAAATATGGAAGATTTCACCCATTCCCTAATCCATTACCAGAACTTTTCATTTAGATCTTCTAAGTTTGTAAGGGTCAAGCCCTTTAAAAATTAATTACTTATCATGTAGAAGTGACAAAGTCCATTTCTTCAATTAAATTACTTCTAAATTAATATTGCTAATACTTTGTAAAACAAATTATCCTCATGTTTCCCTTATATTTCCCCATCCTGTCTTCAGATTTTTAAGTTTATAAGCCCTTTTGTGCTGATTTACGTTCCCAAATAAGCTGTCTTTTTATATACAAGAAATAGTTTGTTTATATGAAAAACATGGAATTTTCTTATAACAAATAATGTAGATACTACTAATTTATTTTAGTAGATTTAACAAACTGTTTCTCTCTGCTCTTACATGAAGATCAAACCACTTCTACTGGGATTTACAACTCATTTTCTGGAATTTTGTATCAGTATTGACTGGGAACTCTATTTACTATGCAGATAAAAATAAGTAATACAAATAGACTTAAGGTTAAGGAAAATATTTGAACAGAAGATAGTACATGTGAAAAGTACATGTTGGAGTGGCAAAGGATTGGAATGAGATTCTGGGCTGACCCAGACCAGTACAGCTTCATGGAAGTTAATAGACCCATTTGCAAGTGGAGTTCAGAAACAAAATAATAAAATTAAGCTTCAGAGAAAAAGGGAGAACTATGGATGGGACTTGGAGTATGCAGTGAGGAAGTGTGTAGGTTGCAGGAAGAATACATAGCAGAGATGACAGTAGTGCTTCAGCCATTGGAATATTTTTTTCTCTAGTTCTGGGAGTTGGGTAATAAATGGATTTTTTATACATGCAAGCTCATGGACTAGTAAAGAAGGTGGTTCAGTTTGTCTCTAGTCATGTTTAAAAGCAGAGTTAAGTGATGCAGCCGCTGGATGTCTCTCTTGTTCTGCTTTCCTGAACAAGGACCAGCCTTTCGGAGTGAACAGCCTACATCACGGAAAGATAAATGGGTCAGTGTGGAAAGCCAGCTGTTCACTGCTGCCCAACTGACTGCAGTGATATCACACACCAGTCCAACTCTCAACATGAGAGACTATGAGATATAAGCAAGATTAACAGATGGGAAATGCATTTTTGTTCCTTTACAAGGGCACTTTTTACCAGCCCATTCTTCTCAGTTGTGCTCTGTATCACTGTACTAATCCTACTGCCAATAACTGAGTATTATTTGAGAAAACAAGTTAAAATCAGTACTGCCTTTCTTAATGGTTATGATGTGTAAGCAAATACTGTGTTAGGCTGGATAGTGAAAATGCACCATGAACACTTCCTTTGTTCCTGACAGGGGTTTCCAGCTCAGGTCAGTTGAAGTTAGGAGTAACTTCAGATAAACAAAAACTAGATTTCCCTTTTCTGGAAAAGTCTGCACCTGCTATTTAATTCTCTGTTCTGAAGCAGATTAGAGAGAGACATATGTTTAAAACTTCCCATGAAATCCTGTTGTGGAAAAGTAGGCATTAGGAGTGTGAGTTGAGGGTACAGGTCCGGGCCTTTGTTTTGCTCAAATGCTATGCTGCTTAAGCAGTGGAAACCTTTCTGTATGCACATTATCAGCTCATGTTTGTTTGAGGCATCAAAAATAAATGAATGCAGGAAAATGCTTAAAAAATCCTTTTGAGATTAAGAACTTCAAGGTCTCTGACTTGTGTAGAATCAAAGAGCTGTGGTACTTCTTCATAGCACACAGGTTTTGGTGTTGTGAAATACAGAGGAGAACAGAGTCATGCCCCAGGCAGTGATTTCAGAAGGACCTGTGAAGGTGAGTGTTGAGAATTTTGTGTTTCAGTGATTTAGCTTGGCTAATACAGGAATTTGGGGTGAGGGAGGAATATAATAGAGATCTTTAGGTTTCAAGGTAACATGATGACTAGATAATTTTTTTCTATTCTTCAATTCCCCACACCTTTTTAGAAAGTTTCATCTGTATATTGTGAAATGGTATGCTTCCTTATATTCATATTATATGTTTAATTCTTTAAGTTAAAAAACAACTTATTTAACAAATTCTGAATCCTAAAAGTCTGATATATTTCAGAATTCTGGTGTATTTTTTTTCCTGTATATTTTTCTTCTGTATATATGAAAGAAGTTACATAACTTTTTACTTTAGTTGCTGGCCAATATTTGAGATCCTCTAGTTTATTTATGTCAAAAATGTTTATATGAAGTGATATATCTTTGTGTACATTCTTTGTAATCAAAGTAGGATTAAACTGAGGTCCTGTTTTCCTGAATGTAGCAGGAAAAAAGACAATAGGAAACAGCTCCTTTGGCAGTAGCCCAAGCCTCTCTTTTCAATCAGGGCTGCACTCAGAAAACTCTCGCTCCCTTTTTTCTCCCTTTGTGGGAATTCAGGATCATTCTACAAAGTGCTTCACTGGTTTGAGGTGTTTTCTTTCCTGCATATGTAACATTTCTGACTGGGCCACACCATTTTGCTAAAGCTATATGCACATACTTTTGTGTTTGCACCCACATAGCTTAGATTTTTTATTTTTTTAATTTACCTGTCCTGTGGCTGGTGCTTGGGAGGCAAATACCTATTTATCTGTATCCTCTGTTTGCCACAGCTATATTTCAAAACCATTTTCTTCTCTAGGACAACAAACCAATTTCATTCCACTCTGTTTCCTGTCGGTTTTCTCTGAGGCTGCCCAGGAAAGCAGTCAGGGAAAGTGTGCCTCCCACTTCTTTGTAAAGGGCAGGTTTAGGAACCAACCTATTACCGTATTTTTAAATGTGCTGTTGTCAGTTCTTTTGAGCTCCACTTCCTTTTAAAAGACCTAAATGGCATTTGGTTTTTCAAGAACTTTTGGTCTCTCTTATCTCAGACAGTGAAATTTAAAGAATATCAGAAGTGTTGTTTAACAGTCTAAACTAAACCTTACACAGGGGAGGTGCTCATTGCCATGTTCTTAAAGTCTAGGGAAGATAAATCTGCATTTTGCTATACTGAATATTTAAAGGCCTTTACTCCTTCTGGGTTTTCGGTTTTCTGGGTTAGTATTGAGAAAGATCTTTGCCTAATCCTGATTATGTATAAAAACAATAATCAGAAGTGGTTACTTAGTGCAAGAGCCAGATTGCATGGTTGTTATCTTAGACTGGCAGTGAAACCCCTGGAGAGTTATTTGATTATGTAAATTAGCATGCAATTAGAAAAGAAGGTTTAATTTGAATTGGGGGGGGGGGATGATGTTGGTTTTTTACTCCAGCAAAATCATGAACAAACATCATCAAAACATATAGTTTGTTTCTACAGCTTTTAGCTAGATTTAGCAATTGCTTCAGAGTTCATCATTAGTTATCCTATAGTGTATCTTGCAACAACATTTGCCAAAACTCCCAGTAGTGTGGATGTCTTAAAATTCTTCAAAAGGAGACATGAAGGGAAAGGGATAATAATATACATGTGCAGTGCAGCACAGAGCTTTGAAATTCTAGTGTGTTTTTAGCCAAAAGCAAGCACCCGTTTAATCCTAGAATTCTGGAAGAGAAGTGGATCCGTAATGATGTTAATAATTAGAGAGGTCCTTTTTTGGTGCTTAATCTAAATGATGTAAAATATATAGGCTTTTGAGCACCATAGAAAACATTGAATTTGATAGTGTAGGAGGTTATTGTGGTCCAGGGAAAGGAGGAAGGACTGGATTTTAAAATAGTGAAAATCAGCATGGCTCAGTTGGAGCTCTGTATTTCTCTGATGTACACTGGTTGAAAGTTGGTTTATGATTTCAAGTTGCATAGAAACAAAGCAAAAAAAAGAAAAACCTGCTATGAAAGCATCAGTCTAGGAAAACATTTGAGGAAAAAAAATACAGTGAAAACAGCATGCTTTCTAAATTAAATTTACTATTACATTTAATAAAGTTTCCTAGTGGGAAATTCCTGGAAAATGTGGACTGAAATGTGAAGCAAACTTTGATTGCTCTTTCAGCTGCCTTGATGAGATATTTGCAAGAACTAAATTTCTTAATTTCTTTTTTTTCATTACTTCTAAAGAAGCTTTCTAGAGAAAAATACCCATGCTTCATAACCACCTGAAGGAGCATTTGCTATGGTTGTTTCCAAAGGAACAGCTTAAGAGTTTTATAAATATCAAAGTTAAGAGGCTTCTAAAAACAAGGAAAATTGCCTGTAGGTGATTTCTGCTTATTCAGAGAGAGCTGCTCTCTGAACTGAAATTTTCTTTAAACTTTCTCTGCAGGCCTGTTGCCTATTACTGCATACTTTGCTGTCCTGTTCCTACTTCCTTTAGCTGTTTTAAATCAGCAGTGGGTAGAGCAATATTTACATGAAATGTACTTGAGGGTAAAACATGATCTCACAAATTACAGAAAATAAACAATATTAAGTGTAGCTTGTGGCTATAGGGAGATCAGAAACAGTCTAATGGGAACACACTGTTACTTTGAAAATGCAACAGTTATGCCACATTGTCATAAAGCCATAGTTATGGCTGGATTTGAAGAAGATAAAATCTTTCAAAAAGTGGCTTCCATAAAGAAGTCTGAGAAATTTTTTTTTTCTTGTATTGAGTTGCTATTTGGTGTGCAGTAGGACATGCTTATCCTTCATTTTTGCTGCTTCCCTCCCCACCTTGATTTTAGTTTTAATAGTGTTAAGGCATCTAACAATATTGATAAACAGCTTTTACTAAAAATATAAAATAATTATTTTTCTGCATAAACACGATAATATTTATATGCCTCATAATGGTCATACTTAGAATAAGAGCTCTTTCCCCCCCTCAGAAGTGCAGAAAAACCTTGTCTTTATTAGCCAGCTCACAGAATCGTGCTTATGAAAGGGCATGGGCAGTATGAAAAGACATGCTAGAACACTGGGTCTTTCTGTTAGGGTTTCTTAACAGGCTTTGAGTCCTGGTGGACTTTTTGCTTCCAGAGCCTTAAACCTAAGTCTAAATGCAGTAGAGTCGGTTTTACAGAAGGTAGCAGGAGGCTGAAACAAGACTGAGCAATGCTGGTTTATAGCACAGGAAGAGTCTGGTGGAAGCTGCTGGGGCTCTTCCCATCAGGACTGAGCTGGTTCCACTGTGGAACTGTGGTTTAGTTCACAGTATTGCATCCCCATTTAGGATGCCCATTAGGTACAAACTAAGAAGCCCTTGCTCTACTCTTCCTTTCTGTTCTAGGTTTTGGTAATTTCATTTTATGTGTAGACAGCTGTTGATCATGTTAGATATTTGTATTTCACATTCCTTAAATCACCTAAATTCTTTGTCGGTGGGGAAGAAACATTCATAAAGTTATTTATCCACTGGCATGTTTCAGAAATCTGTTATCTGAAGTTTTACGTGGCAACTTTTATAAAAATCATTACTTTTGAAAGGTAATTCTAGAAGTACATTGTTACTAATAACATCCCCGGAATGCTTCCCTCTGGAAAATGTGGGACTCCTTTGCAAAGATAATGAGATGTTGTAGTGTTAAGAGTGAACTCTTAATTCCTTCAGTCGCTGTGTTTTGACAAATCCATCCCTGATGCTCCTTTGCAGGGTGTAGTGTACAACAAGAGAAAACATTCCTTAAAGCAACAAGTAAACCTCTCCCTCTTTCCACCCATTCAACTGCAGCTGAATAAAAAACATCACAGGAGCTTAAAGGGAGAAATATAATTCAATATATATTTCTTCTAGTCACTATGTACAACATAAAACAACACTTAATTCCCAACAGTTCACTCTAAAGCATGTATTTCTTCTTTCCCCACTTCACTAGTCTGAAATAATGAGGCAGAAACCAACCACACAGCTGGGCTGGCTCTGGTCTTCTCTTAGTGTGCTGTGGCTGTCAACATGAAGATTTCTACTACCTCTCTCTCGATGGTGGGGGTCTGTTCAGTTTGCTCCACATTGGCAGGATGGAGGCCTACTGTATATTTTTTTCTGTCTGACTGGGAAAGCTGAAACTTAGCATCCCTTGGACTTCTCCACATTTTGTGTAGTTGAATTGTTTCGAGTGTTAATCATCTTTTGATTATTCTGACATTCTTGATGAAAAAGAATATTAAAATAATAATGTAATCACAGAATCCGCTTTTAGCATGAATATATTTCTTCTTAGTGGCATTTAACTTATTTACTACTGCAATATTTGTATATTATTTTGACAGATATGCGGTGGGGTGTGAGCAATTTTAAGGTGGCAGTTTACTCCATACAGCTTAAAAGCAAGGATTTTCCCCCTCCCCTTTTTCCCCATCACATTTTATCATTAATGGACGCATCTGAATTGTCAGCTTTCCCAAAGCCTGGGTGTATGGGCTGGAATGATCAGATTAATTGCTTAACCATGCTGTCACTAACTAGGAGTACTGAACACCCTCACGTTCTTGCTCTATCTTTTCCCTACAAGTTTTTCTGGGTTTTTTTTTATTCATCCTGTTAGTTTAAACATAAGGATCGCAAGCCAAAATAGTAATGTGGAGCTGTGTGGGCTAGGAATAAACTTTTGACTTTGTCTGGAGGCAGGATGCTAAGATAGCTCAGCTGGCAGGTTAATGGTGATTGTCATGAATATTAAATGATAGAAGCAAAACAAAACTCCCAGAGAGACACTTATGCACAAATCTTACATAGCAACACAACCAGCTCAGACAGCTGGCTCTCTGTAGGCTTTCTTGAAAGAAAACAGTGCTGAGGCACATTGGGATGATTTTTATAAACCGGAAAGCCAATTTGTGATGCACTGTTTGAAAGTTAGAGGCCTTAATGATTTATAGCTTGAGGCAGAAATCTGTTCTCTGAAGTAGATAAATAACAGGTAAATTATATCCATGCTGTTCCCCTTTGTACTGTTTCAGAGTATTTTTGAGTTTTGTGCAGGCTGAAAATGTGTGAACAAATGTGTACAAGCCTTACTCTTAAAGTTCATACCAACTGTCTGGTGTGCAGGTGTAATCCCACTTTTTCCTCTGACATTACTCTAATCCCCTTTTTTGTTTTGCTTTGGGCTTTTTTGTTTGTTTTGTTTTTTCTCTGAAAAGACCACATTGCAGAGCACAGAATAATGAACTGCATTTGGGTTTGTTTCTGTTTTGTGATTTGTCCCAGACAGGGTAAGAACTGGTTATTCCTTTGGCTCCAGTAGTGTAAATCTATCTCCTGCTACATGGAAAAATTGCTCCAGTACACGCAAAAAAGTTAAAATACAGGAAGCTTGGATTTATTTGAAGTAGCACCAACAGAGATCTGGGATGATTCCATTAGCAGCACTGCAGTCATGCTCTGTTTCTAAAAGGATATCCAAAGGTGAGACATTCTGTACAGCCTAAAGAGTAATCTTTGTTACACTGTAGGTTGGGGGTCAGGTTCTTGCCCTTACCTTCCTTGACTTTCACAGTAATGTAAATTTATAGCAACTTAATATGGGGCTCAGTGATTTTCAGACTCCAAAAGGAATGAGCTGAAATAACAGAGTAGGTTTCCTCAGACAACTACACATAGGCATGATCCATTTTGTGGTGTTATTTTGAGTATAAAAAGATAAAGTAAATCTAAACTATTTTTAGATGTGATTAATCAGTCTAAATGAGTTGATGGAAAACGATATAAATGAAAGGATAGTCCAGTTAGAGGAAGTTATGGAGAGTAATGCCTTTATATAAACATTCTTTTATATAAACAATTCATTTGGCTTTCCAAAATCTGCCTGTAAATCAAGAAGTGCTTTCCAGTAGCTCATGGAGGCTTCTCTAGGCATATGGTGCTAGCTGCCTTTGCTTTCAGTTCAATTCCATTGAAAACAGAATTTATATATTTAAAACAGAATTTTTAAAGTATTTCTGTAAATAATTGATGCAGATAGTCCAGTGATACCACATGACTACGAACAGCATGGGCAGTTAGAAATACAAGTCGCCAGCAGGTTCCTAGCTGTGAAGAAGACACGTTCAGTAAGATAATTTTTCAGCTACTATCAGGGTAACCCCTGATTCATTTCTGTTGTTGTTAAATCAAACACCCTAGTGGAATGAGAGAGGGTTTTTTTGGGTAATGTACACCAGATACATTTAAAAGACTTAGACTAACTTATATTTACTTATATTTGTGTTTTTTACAGTACCATGAGGAATTTACACACGCACCCTCTGACAGGTCTTACAATAAAATGAGCTTCAGTATTTTAGAATAATAGTTGGTAACTATTCTATGTTTTAAAGTTTTCCATAAATACATGTTACTTTGTGAAGCAGATACAGCTAATGTAATTATTCAGATAATATCTTACTTTTTTTCAACCTGAAAAGCTCCTTTAGGTGCTTGGGAAGTTCAGGTTAATGCCTCTTGGTCTGCAAAGGCTACAAACGAGTGATTTGGGATCAGAGTCTCATTGCTTACTTACTTGAAATATCTAGTCTATTTTATCATAAACTAGCTTAGTCTTGTGGATGAAAAGTTTATTTCCAGCTTCCATTGCACTTTCATTTTACACATTTTGAATGTGTCATTAAAACTCCTCTACACAATGTCTTTAAGTGGCCAAGCCTGAAATGCTGTTGGGGTCATCATGGTTTCTGCCAGCATTTGAACAAACAAACAGTGGACACGTAGACAAATTCCAAGCAATGATAAACACAGATCAACATGGGTTAAACCTACTCACTTCAGCTGAAAGATGAAGCTCCACAAAGTGATACCCCTATGAAGTGAGGAAAGTGAAGTTAGAACTTCATGAAGTAGCACTCTTGATACTGTAGCTGTCTTGGGGTCCCACCAGCCCAAATGTCCAATCAACATTACCTTCTTCAAATGTTGGGCCAACAGTCCCAATAGTGATAAAAGGCAAAGGGAATTCAAGGTAAACACCAGCTTATTTAACAGCCAGGAAACCTGTCATTAAGGATTGCAAAGTTGTAGTGAAGCTGAGAATTGCACCTTCATTTCTGTGTCCCTGGTCACTTCATTGGCAAAACTCCAACTTTTTTTCTCAAATTGGAATGGGGATCATTTAAAGACAAAATGAGAAAAATTGGTAAATTGTGGACTGAATAGAAGCAGCATGATTTTTCATTAATCCAGGCACCTGCAAGGTATCAAAGCCAAAGGCATCAGTGTTTTTGGAAAATGAGACTGAGAATGCCAAGCAAGGAGCCAGCAATCACAAACTGTTTAATTCGTGCTGATTTCCCCAGAACTGTATCCAGGAAGGATGTCACACTTTCCTGTTCTCAAGTTCAACCTTATCTCTGAGTGCATCACCTCTTCTGAAACTGTACTCTCCTTGAGTTATTTATAATCTCCTGCTGCTTCTTGTAAGTAGAGTTTCACTCACCTTCCTTCCCTCTGCCTCAGATTGTTATATTCCACTGATATGCTTCTGCTTCACATACAAACCTTTCAGCAGCCTGTTTTCTTCCAGCTGCAAGACACGGTAAACTCAAAGGAGACCAGTCAGGGGAATGGGAAGGAATTTTGGGAAACGTGTAGTATTTAATGTGTAGAATCATAGAGGCTCAGCACATTATCAAACATCCCTCATAAGCATGTGTTCTTAAAATGCTTTCAAGTTCACTAAAATTGGTAGGTTAGTCTTTTGCACATTAATGCTGAGAACTTTTCAGATATCCCTACAGACTCATTTCTGTCTACCATTTTTATTCTGTCGGGGAGCTATTTGTGACCTGTTCACTTTAAGAAATACATGGAATACATGTTTTAAAAGACTATGGGACTGTTGCCTTTGTCTAAATTGTTAGATCCATCTGTTGTGTATCTCAAGTGCATATGTATATCTCTCTGTAACAAAAAAATACCTCACAAATGCCTTGAAAGGCCTACTGTCCTGTTCTTAAAAAGTACTGCAGAACTATTTGAAAGAACAGACCGTGATTAAACAATAAATAAGGAAAAAATCAGTGAAATGCTTGAGGCACTTCCAAGCATAATGTAGGAGACGTGTTACCTAATGTAATCTCAATTTAAACATGTAATTCCTTTTAATTATTACAGGGTTAATTGTAATTAATAAGTTTGCATGTACTTGGACTTTATCTGTGATCATTACCAAACCAGCACTGCAATGCAAAATTAAAGGCTACGTCAACACAGCCTCCAACAAGACCTGTAACCTCCTAGGATACTCCTGATCTGCCGCAGCTATTTTGAACTAGTTATCAGTTTAATCTGTAAAGTTGTCCCCCAAGCAGTAAATTGCTTGGTAACTAAGCTCTGCATATCCAACACAAATGACTTTAGAATCTCTGCAAAGCAGAACAGAACTAGGCACAAGGAAGTTTTTCACTTCAGTCGTCTTCTTATTCTGTTCTGCCCAAACTGGCAGAAACAAATGCTACCTTTAAGGGATTTTTTTCATTCCAAGATTTTGTTGTCTACAAAAGAAGGGTGCAAAGCTGTAAGTTTCGGCTTTAGATTCAGACATTCCTGTTAGTTTAGGCCTGTTTTGATTCAGTTCATGTGTTTGACTCGTTGTAGTACACTATCGGGGTCGTCATAATCTTTAAAGCCCCAGGAGATATCCCAAGAAATGGATTAAAATTTTCATGGTGAAAGGGTTAGATCCAAGCCTCTGCTTTATATGCTGCCTTTGCACACTATGAGAAAACTTGCAGCAAAATCTGGAAGGTAAAATATAGACACTGGGACATTGATTTCCTTTTTCAGAGAAGTTTCTTGAAGTAGAGGGAAAATTAGGTCATATTTTGATTTTCCTTGGCTGGCTTATCTCCAAGGTGGCTTGCACCCAGTTTCTTTTAAACTTTGGACTTCTCAGAAGGATATAACTCATGTCAGAATGATAAAGGATCATGTCAAGAAGTACTTCAAACCATGGTGATCTGAACATTCATTAACAGTACAGAATTTCTGATGGCAACAGCTACAAATAACTTACAGGAAACAGTAATAGGAATTGTTTATTCCAGAGTACTTCCTGTAGCTCTGCAGTTCATCCAGGTGCACAAAGGTCTATTTTTCACAGAAAGTTAATCTCTGTTTCTCTTACTTTGGATTTCTCAACAGATGACTGAGGTCTAAGCATACATTTTGTAAACAAGTAAATTAGGACTTGCACCTTCTACTAAACAGGAAGAAAAAAAGCTAAAGCAGAAGGTGTTACGTAAAGACCAACAGATGGGTAGTAGTTTACATTGTTATCATTGACCACATTTGACAGAAGCAAAAATAGGAAGCACTGTCTGTTATCAGACCTGCTCTGCCAAATCTACCTTGCCAGTATAAATTTTCCCAGTAGCTCACTAAGATACATTTTCATTTCCCACATATTGTTTTCTGGGTTAGGGGCTTTTTTTGGTCATGCCAAGATCAGAATCATGCCTATGCTATTAGTGTACTTCTAGCAGTGATGCCCACCCATCACAGACTTAGTTCTTTGAGACTCTGATTGAATAGCCTCAAAAAAAAAAAACACCTTTTGATATGGCACTGATTGTTCTGTCAAAGCAGACACATTGTATATTATAACTGTCTGAACTAGCATTTGCAGATGGAGTTCTGAGTGAAATGGTTACTACAAATTTAAGAGTCTAGGGATTCTTTCTGTTTGTTTTAAAGCATTCAGAGACAAGGACTGATTGCATACAGTCACTCTGTATACCATGTAAATAGCTTTCAGGTTATAGGTTCATGTGCATTTTACTTTATCAGAATATTACTTATGGTATGTGTATTTTTCATATAAGTTGCTTGGTTTGGATATTGTTTCCTTAGGCAAAAGCATAAACGGATGATGGATGATAGAAGTGTACAATTGTCGTCACTTACATCAGTTCTGGGATTTCAAGATATCCCTGAGAATATCCAGTGTTCACCTGAAAATATGCAAATACTAATCAGAGCTACTTAGCACATCTTACTGATGTGCAGCTGAACCCTTCTGAATGGCAGTTTCTTCACTAACAAATGTAGTCAGATGTTTTTTGACTTTTTTTCTTTTCAGTTCAACAAGATCAGCTGAAGAATTTGCATTGGACTTCCTCTGTGAAATTTTTCACATCTCTTCTGTTTTCTCCTGAGCAGATGCAAATTACACTGAGCTCCTTTCAGATAAATATATTGATCAATAAAAGAGACGGAATACATATGAGAAAGTCAGCTAAACCTTTTTTTTTTTTCTTGTTCAACAGGTTCTTGGGAGTCTTGCAAGAGAAAACTGCAGCAATTTAATGCCTTTCCAAATTATCATTTGTTGCATATATTGCCTGATGGTAGTTTTGAAACAAAAGTAAAAGGAGATGATTTACAAACAGTGTTCAGGCTTCTCCCATTCCAAAGCGCTGTATTTAAACAGATAAGCATCTTCTTTTAGTTTTTACTGAAACATGAAAGTCTGGCAGGTCTGACAAGAGCAGTCTGAAACCTGATCCTACATTGACTCCTGTTGTTATGAATTCACAGCCAGCAGTATCATCAGACCAGAGAGACAGTAGATGAGGCTGCAATTTTCAAAGAAGCACAAGGCCTTTTCTGCATAAGAAAACTAATACAAAATCTGAATTTTTAAAACCAATGAAACACTCATATTTTGGCAAAGGACTACAAAAATATTTTTGTTCATATACACATTAGAGTTAGGAAAGAAATAACTTTGTTTTATGAGTAATCCCAAATCCTTGGAAAAATCTCAGTCACTCAATCTGCAGGATTCAGAGCCCCTGTGTTCTGGCAGGTGGTCTTGTTTAGATTAGGATGCAATAACTAATGGCTGTGACTAACAGCTGCTAACACACACATTCTTGGTAGGATTTCTCTCAGCTGCAGTCTCTACAACTGCAAAAATAAAGATAATACTTTCATTTGCATTTCATAACCCCTTTATTGAATTATGGTTGCTTGTATTTGTAGTCCTGATGCTCCAGTTGTTAAACAGAGAGGTCTTAAAGCAGGGATGATAGAATCTATCCTGTCCGAAAAATTAGTCAAATATTTTAGGATCAAACTGAGGGACTACTGAAAAGAGCGCCGGGGAGGAAACAGCAACTCAGGTTATGCATCCTCTAAGTGAATGAACCCATCTGATACTTCTTAACATTCTGTAGACTCAACTATTATTAAATACTAAAGTCAGGTAATTCTTGATGCAGGAATTCATTAAAGATGCGTGTTGGAAGCAAAACAGCAAAAATTACGACATTTGCAATGTTATCTGAAGCAGCAAGTAAATTGAAAAGAAATTTTACACTTTCCAAAGGAGGTCTGGAGTAGTGGGAAGGCTACAACAGTGCTTCACACAGCTTGTTTGTTTTGAGCGCAATTTATAGATTGTGAGGGCACCTGTTTTACTGGAATAATACAGAGGTCAGGGAAATGCAGCTGACTGAACAAAACAGCCAAAGCAGGCAGCAAAATAAATTTCAGGCTGTTGGCAAGTAAAAGAACCTTAGACATAAATCAGTGTTGTTAGTTTACCACTGAAAGAAATACTGTAGTACTCTGAATGCATTTTTAAAAAGCAGTCAGTAAAAACATGCTAAGGATGTACATCCACTTAAAGCCTTATTACCATCACACTTCTATTGAGTGGGAACCCCAAGTGAAATAGCCTAGGAAGTGATTGAACGTGAATCCTCCAGTTCTCAAATTGAAAAACAAGCAAAAAGTGCACTCAGTTGTGATAATCTTGTCTTTAGGAACAGAATGGAAAGACTAAAGCATCTCCCTCACAAACCTGAGTGGGGGCAGGTTGGGTTCACAAGGATCTTGCATTACAAGAGGGGGTTTATTATCACCATTTCCTGTTGCAACAGGAGCATTTCTTCACTGAAAAGAACCTGGAATTTAATACAAACAGAAGCTGAGTTATCTGCTTTGAGATCAGCAAAGGTGACCTTCATAGCAAGAACAGGGAAAGCAGGGAGAGAACAGTAACACTCAGCCACTCAGTGGTGATGAGCTGCAATCAAACTACAACATTTTTGAAATGCAGCTGGATATGACAGTTCCAGATGAAGCAAAGACTCTTACAGTATTCACAGTAGCAGAAATACTGAAGCTGCCCCATAAAAAAACCATGCAAGGAAGGGAAGGAGAAAATTATTTGTGAAATGCTGGCAACCAACCACCCACCATTCCCCCCAAACCCCCACTAATTCCTATAAAGATGGCAGGTATTACCAAGGAGCAAACTCCCAGCTGCTGTTGGTATCTAATCAAAAGGTCAGCAGTAATAGTAATAATAATAATAATAAATAATAACACAAAAGCAATAATCTGAATCAATAGTCTCTGAGATGCCAATTTATTTATTTATTCTACCCAGAGCACCATCCAAGAGCAGGGGGACCCATGGGAGTCCCTCCTGCAAATGAAGTGGTCTAAAATACAAAACAAGTTCAGAATAAAATCGGTAACATTGTAAAAGGATGGACAAATACATGGAAATTACTCCTCTACTTACTCAACTGACAGGCAGCTGTCCCCTGGAAACTAGAAAGTGGAGAATCACCTAATAAAATCTTCCCTTCAAAGAAAATGGCCAAAATGCTGAAGAAATAAAACAAAAATACAGAATCGTATTTTTATTATTTCTGTATTAATAATATAGAATTGGGAGCAGCTGCTTAGTTTCTCCCGTATCAATTCAAACTGTCACAGTGGTAGATAACCCCATATTCAAGACAATTCACATTCTTCTTAAGTTAGTGAAAGTCAGTGGTTAGCAGCAATTTATATAGCACAGGCTTTCATGGTCCTCTTGTTGCTGCAAGACTGCCAGGGAAACACAATAAATGGGGTCTGCTTTCACCCTACAGGATCTGCAGTTGCATATTAGGTTAAATGGAAGAGGAACACGGGACTGCACGCTTCATTAGAACAGCAATGATGAAGCCTGAGTAAGAACAAAGAAAAACTAAGAGACATAAAAAATGAGAGCTGAAATTGTCAATATAAAGATCCTAACAATATCCACAGGACACTAAACTGCTATAATAAACTTGTGTGCTGTAAGAGTATGAGGTAAACAGTGGGCTATCATTTCCTTTTTTTGTCAGAGAAAGAGTGGAGGGAACTAGAAGGAAATAATCATAATCTAATATAGATGACATCTTTGATAATTATTTTTAAAAATTAAAGTGTCATTTATCCAAAAATAACATAATAGTCTTATTTAAAATGTCACAGTAGTTCTCATGGGGGAAATAAGATTTATTTTTCTTAGTTTACAGCTGTAGGCTTTGCAGAAATACTCTACAGTAACTGCATTTTAAGAGACTGAGTTGCTCTTTATCCAGTATTCTCAAACCTATCAAATATTAAACCCCACAATGCTTTTTAAAATGTAAGCCTCTATTGCACCTCTTTGTACTTGTGATACCTACCCTGACACGAAGCACAGAGAATTGATTTTTGTCTACATAATACATTCACACTTTTCCAAGGAGTAGGAAACAATTTGGGATTTACAAAAAGATTGATCATGTTTCAATTATTAAAACGTTCCTTCTCTCTTCTAAGGAATAAAATTTTACATTACACACTTGTGGACAGAGAAATCCAAGCAGAAGAAATTTGCCTGTTAGATAATTCTCATATTTCACAGCAAACAGCCCAAGTGTATGACACTGCTACAGATCTGTTTGTTTCCTCTAAACTATTCCTGTACACACAAACATATTTTCTGAACACAAAACTGGCTTGTGATAGCTAATTGTTGTAATGAACTCCAGAACATAGAATCAAACTAATATTCTACTGTGCCTCTCCCCAGGCATTCTCTAGGTGCAAAAAATGTTCCTCAAAACTCATCTTTAATGTTGAAATGTGGCTGATCTTCAGGTTTAAAGTCCAGATTGGGGCTGCCATCCTCATTCAGAATTCTTCGAGAAGTATAGCCAACAATTGGATATTTGGCCTTATAAACATTATTGAAGATATCATCCAGGGACTTCAGTTCCTCTTCTGTGAGTCCTGTCTAAATGAAATAGGGAAATGAAAGTCCTGTCTCAAAGAAATAAAAATACAGATATTTACATGCATTTTTTCTTTTTTTACTGATTACTATAAAACTTAGGGTCAGCTTTTGGGTTTACTCTGCAGAGCATAATTAACAAATTTAATAGTATTATCTGTAATTTTATTGTTTTCATTCAAATTCAGCCTTGACAGAACTGACTCAGGTCTACCGAGTATATTAAACCACTAACCTCCCTTCATTTTCCCATAGTAAATCACATCTCAGCTAAGTAAAAACCCACTGCCAGAGTTAGCATCCACTGCCATGTTAGTGACACACGGTACACTAAACCAGCTGACAAAGAAAGGGATTCACTCTCTTTGTGAACATTTTTAAACAGCAGGTGATTTCCCCTTTACACACTTACTTAAGTTGTATTGATTCCACAGATAAAAAGCTTTCCTCTTGAAGGCTGTTAGCATCTTTCATGGGCAGTAAATACCTATCTATTTTATGTATTTAAAGAATATTAATGCATTTTGGTTTTCAATATGTGAATCACCATAAATAAATACAAGTAATTTAAAAGTATTTATTCATCTTTCAGAATAATTTAATTTTGAAAAATGGAATTAAACCAATGGTCCATTTTCTTACTGTGTCATGTGTAAGATCTGCTGGATCCAGAGACATCTTTGCAACTCCTCTTGTTGAGTCTTTTCCAACCAAAGCATTGTATGGGGCTCCTTTTCCATAAAATTCTGTCAGATTTAAAAAAAATAAAATCCAGTTTAAGTCTAAAACCCTTTTTTCCAAAACCGATTTTGGATTTTCTACTTTTTGATAATATATCCTAGTCCTTAAAAAAAAAAAAAAAACAAAAAAACAACACAACAAAACCAACCAACTAACCAACCAAAACAACGGAGGGTGGGGTTATATAGCTGTTGAACTTCCTATACTACAGTCTTAAAATTTACCAATTATTTAGGGAGCTGTGCTTTACATTCTCATGAGATGTTTGTAGACTCCAGAATTTGCATGGCAAGCCTTGTCTAACTTGGGATTTAAAGATCAGCCAGCAGGTATGGCCAGACAAGTTGCGCTAACCAGGTTAGTATTAAAAAAGCAACCAGCCATTAGTTTTCTTATGATGACATTAGGACAAGTGTCTAAGACCCTCATGGCCCCTTCAAACATTGTATAGAAAATCTGGATTAAGTTGCAGGAGTTCAAATTAAAATATCTCTAGTTCTTAGAGAAGGCAGAACAGCAAATTCAGCCACAGATGGTTTAGGTGTAAATGACAAGATGCTTTATGAAATAAGAAAATTTTCAAGGAGAAAAAAAATTACTTGGCTCCGTGCTCTACTTTCAGAACCACAGTGAACTCCTGCAAGAGTTTTGACCAGGCCATTTGGACAGCACAGATGGATGAATACCAGCACAAAAGATGAGCTGCAGCTGTGTTCATATTGTGTAATGCCATACAGGTACAACCCAGTTAGTTTTGATCTGGTCAGGACACCAAAGTGCTGCAGCAGCAGCTTCCATGTGGCCCGACCCCACATCTGGTGATTCAGAGGTCTGGGCAGGTGTCTTCAGCATTTCTGTCAGCAGTGCCCAAGCTAACTGGACAGTGCTGGCTTGTCTATGTGTGCTGTAATCTCAAACCAGTGTAGGGGACCTTAAACCTTTGTAGGGGAGATGTCAGAGGAGGAAACCCAAGTTTTTTAAAAGAGGAAAAACGTGTTCTTCTTGTTGCAGTCTTCTAATACACTGGGAATGTTTAAAAACAAAGGACTGAATAATAACATGAAAGCAAAGCAGACAGCAGATGAGACACAAACTAACCTTTTCCAGAGGTAACATCAAATACTACTCCCTTCACTGCCAGGTAGATGGGCTGTCCTTCCTGGAAAGAAAGCCATCAATATATCCTCAGCACTTAAGCATAGGCAAAAGGCAGTTAGTTTTAGCTATGAAATCCATAAGCACTCAGGACACAAAGGAGAGAATTAAATTATCCGTTGTATGTTTTCTCTTACTGTGTGTACACCAGTGTATACATTCCATCTCTTGACTTTTCTTGCTTATGCTTTAAGCTGTCCCTGATTTTTTTTTTTTTTTTTTTTTTTTTTTTTTTTTTTTTTTTTTTTTTTTTTTTTTTTTTTTTTTTTTTTTTTTTTTTTTTTTTTTTTTTTTTTTTTTTTTTTTTTTTTTTTTTTTTTTTTTTTTTTTTTTTACATTTTAACAACATGCAATGGGAGAATCTTTTTAATCTAAACAACACAATCACAGAAGACATTCCTCTTGCAGGTCACTTCTCGTCTGCACAATTGTCTGCTTGAAGCCCATCCACTACATCTTTCTATTCCTAATGCAGATGGATATTGCACCAAAAAAAAAGGGTGTATGGCCAACAACATTATTTGATTAAGAAACAACAGATGAATGCACAAACACACACAAATCTGATCTGCTGACATCTGTTTTACTTAATAAGCCAGTGCTTCTGCTTTGTTCTTTTACACATAAGACGTATTTTTAGTCAGATATTGATAAGTTTCTTGAAAGTATCTGGAGAAGACCCTGAGAAGGTCAGCCAGCCAGTTTTTTCAGAAGAGAAGCTGATGTGTTTGAAGACAGGACTTCATCGTTTTGAATGTGAAGTTCTGCTGAGGTTTCTGCATCACAGAAAGTTAAAAACTTTTAAGTTGAAATTGCGTTGTTATTTCCATAATCCTGTAAAAAAAGGGGGTGAGGGGGGTAAGCTGTGCCTAAAAAATGTGGTTTGATGAATTAAAGAGGGGAAATTATTTTGGCTCCAACTCACGGTAATCTGAAATTCCCTGGCATGAGTCCCTTGCCAAGCAGGCAACCAATAAAACAGGCACAAGCCATTTAATTGTGTGCGTGCAGCTTCAAAACGGGCAGCTGCCAGCCGGGCAGACCAACAGAGGGGACGCCCGCAAACTTCTCACGGTGCCTAAACGGCGGGCGATCCCCAAAATTCCTGGGCCGGAGGGATCGAGTGGGACCGCGCAGCAGAAGCAAAGCACGGCAAGAAAGAAAGAAAGAACAGGCTTTGGGGCGGTTTCCGCGCACGGAGCGGCGGGCACGGAGGGAGCGCTGGGGCTGCCGGCCGCCCCTCTGGCCGCGGCCCGGCCCGGCCCGGCCCCGGCGCCGGAGCCCGGCACACCGGGCGGGCGGCCCTACCTGCTGCCCGTCGTATCTGGCCAGCTCGGGCTCGGTGAAGAGCCTCACGGGGGCCTCGGCCGGCGGCCTGAAGCGCAGCCGCTGCTCGGCGGGGGCGGCCGGCAGCGCTGCCAGCAGCGCGGCCAGGAGAAGCCGCACAGCACAGCCCGCCATGCCGCGCTCCCCGCCCCGCCTCCCGCCGCTGGCTCCGGCTGCGGGAAGCGATGTGGGATACCCAAATGCATCGGCGTTAAAGAGCCACGCGCGGAGGGCTCAGCGTGGGCTCCGAGTGCTGAGCCTGGAGAGATGGGGGCTCAGGAGGGATGTTATCGCTCTCCGGAGCTGCCTGGGAGGAGGCTGCGGCCAGGGGCGAGTCGGTCTCTTCTCCCTGGTAACGAGCAATAAGTAGGACAAGAAGAAACAGACTCAAGTTGCATCAGGGGAGGTTTGGATTGGATGTTCGGAAAGGATTGTCAAGCGCTGAAACCGGATGCCCAGGGCAATGGTGGAGTCACCACCCCTGGAGGTGTTTAAAAGACGTATAGATGTAGCACTTGGGGACATGGTTTAGTGATGGACTTGGTACTGCTGGGTTAGTGGTTGGGCTCCCATGATTTTAGAGGTCGTTTCCAACCTACACGATTTTATGATTCTCTTCCATGCGGGATGCACAGTTGGCACTTTTAACTCATTCGGTAGTAAAAAATATTTCTCAATTTTCATCCTTTATTCCTTCTGAAGTTTCTTTGCTTGCTGTTTTGAATGTTTATTCACAAACTCACCACACATAGGATAGGCTTCACCTTTATGACTTAGAAAAAACAGACATTTTTAGCATAAGAACCGAGAGAATAAATAGGAAATTTTCAGATTATGTGTGTTCCCCATGCTCATAAGTACATATCAGGAATACATTATTGGCCGGCAGAAAAATAAGTAGTTTGATGCTTATAATTCCATATAGAATTAAGAAAATGAAAAACATTTTACAATTCGGATACATCCCTCCCTGCAGTGCTGGCAAATTAGGACCTGAAGGATTTAAAGCCTGGATACTGCAGCACCCAGGCTTCCTGACTACTGTGCTGTACTTCAAACCCATGCTTAGTCAATCTCCACAAGTTTTGTGAAAGCTGAACAAAAGTTTGGAGAAGGATCTGGACAGTAAATAGGAGGTAGGATTGGGCTTGATGTTTATTTTAAGGATTGTTTATAAACTCTTCTTGTGTAAAATCCCTATGTTTGCCTTGGAGGACACCTGTTCCACGTAACACTCTTGACCAAAGGAAAATCTGTACATTGGTGTAAGCAGAGCTGAAGTAGATAATCCAAAGCAATTTCCCATAGTTCTCTTCTGGGTGACAACAGCAGCACAAGATGAGAGGCACAGGGGACTGAGGGCATGTCTCCACAGTATAGGGGGCTGCCTCTTCATATGGGCCACATCCCCATATGAAGAGGCAGGCCAAGCCTGCTGAGCCAGGGCATGGGGAAGGCAAGTTGCTGTGGCTGACTGCTACACGGGGCCGTCTGGTGTGGCAAGCTGAGTATTGGTCTTGTTAGGGTTAAGGTTTACAAGGTTGTTCCTGTGTTTCTCCTTAAGCAGTGGAATTTGCCTTTACTGCCTGAAGAATAGCTTGGCTTCAGAATGGGCTTCCCATTCTGGCTGCCCATCACACCCATTTGATGACTTCACATGCCACAAGACAGGTATGAAACGTCAAGCAGAAAAGAGACCTCTGGTAAAGCTTTGGTCAAACAGCTTGTGAACACTCCTGTTATGTGCGAGAAAGAGTTCTGGTATTTGCCTGGTTGCTCTGTCTGCAAATCTCCCACATGCCTTCCCATAGAGACCCATGCTACTGGGAAAAATGCAAAAGTCTGATTTGTCAGTTTGGTTCAATCACAGTATAGGTTTACCTTTTATTCTAAAATAATTATTAGTGTCAATCCAGGGGAGGGCTGCAAGTGCTGAACACTAGCCAGCATCTGTCTGAAATGTGATTTTGGGCCTGCCTTTGAACCGCAAACTTCTGAAAAATAACTAACAAGACCTAAAATGTTTTCTTTCTGAAAGGAGAAGCTGTGTATTAGGATTGTTATTGTCAAAGGACTTCAAACCTTGGTTATTAACTTACTAGGTGTGGGTCTTGGGCATAGGGAAATGATCTGCTGAGCAGGGAATCCCCTGCCGTGCCACGTCTCAACGCAAGAAACGTGCATGTGTTTTCTGGATGATGAAACATCAACAATTACTTCCATGCTGGGCAAGAAAAAAAATAGCCGTGTAAGTATTTGTGGACAGATGGGACATGAGTCAGTTCTTAGGCTTTTATCTTCCTGAAGTGCTCCACTGCTGCGGGCGCAGCATTGGTGGTGGGTCATCCTAGAAGCCCTGCAGAAGTTCTGTCTGGTTGCCCAGCGAGTCTGTTGTTTTGGTATTCTGCCAACCGCCTCGAGCAGAAGAAAATAAAAATAAGAATTAAAAAAAAAAAAAAGTCTTAAAAAGCAATATTTTGTGCAGCGTGGGGAGAGCTGGCAAATTATCATAAACTGCTTTTCCGACCTCGCTCCTTCTTGTGCTAGTGCATGGTGTAGAAAAGACTCATCTCCCCGTCACTGCGCAGTACTACACACCTCCTGCTAGAGGTTAATGTTCCAGCAAACCCTACAAACCCCCTCTCACGCGTGTGCCGCCCCGTTCGCCCCCTGCCCGGCCCCTCACGGCGGCTCTGCCCGGACTACGCTTCCCAGCAGCCCCGGTGCGGGGCGGGAAGCAGCCGGGAGGCGGGAAGCAGCCGGGGGATGGGCGGGGGGTCCCGGCGCCTGCGTGGCCCTGCCCGGCCAGGGCGGCTCGGCTGGGCTCGGCTTGGCTCGTCCCGTCCCGTGCCGTGCCGTCCCGTCCCGTCCCGTCGCTGGCGCGGTGTCGCTGCCCCGCCCCGTGCGGTGCCGCCGGGTGCCGCCCGGTGCCCGCGGCGGCCGCCCCCGCTGATGCCATGCTAAAGCCGGAGGTGTCCGCATCCTACCAGGAGGTACAGGGGGGCCAGGGCAGGGCTGGGGGGTGGCTCTTCCCGGCTGGCCACTGGTGCCGGATTCGCCCTGGCCAGGGCTCGCCGCTTGCCCCGCGGTGACACCCGTGGCTGTGGCCGTGAGCTCGCTCGGCTCCGGCTGCGGCTCCGCCGGGTACCTGCGGCGTGGGGGTCACCTGCGCTCTCCGGGAAAGGAACGGGGGTTTTGGATGCGCGTAGTGTCGTGTGTTTCATCTCTGAACGCGGTTGGAATAATGGGCAGCGGTTGTGTTCAGGGCAGGAGGTCGGTACAGCTGGCCGATGGGACTCTGTAGCTGGGGTTTGGTAACAAGGGGATGGTCTGTCGGGTGTGAGAAGCGCCTTTGGTACCAGAGCTCCCGCGTCCGAAACTGAAGGCCTCTTTATCACCCTGCCAAGACCCCGAGGCAGAGCCTGGTTTGCATATCAATGTACAGTCTCAGCAACCGGAATTCCTTGCTCCTTCCTATCTCTCCTGTTAGAGATACAAGCTATTTGTGCCAAGTTCAGCAACGGTAGAGAGTTGCAGCAGGGCACTTTTCTTTTGCCTGCAAGATACAAACAAGTGTGGATATTTTCCTTCCTCTGCACGTGACGAGTATTTTGGAGCTCAGTTTTAATACGTTCTAATTTAGTTTAGTGCTGTCTGTTTAGTTTCAGCTTCTGGTTTTCGTGCCAGGCTAGAAGGCATTGGAAGGTGATGAATCAGCGGACCAGCAAAAGGCCTGTGAGACCAAGTTCTGCTTTTATTTAAGAGGTTTTTATACAGTAGGAAGATTTATCAGGATGAACTTGACTTGTGTGCTTGTACGTATATGAGGCACTTGGGAGAGTTAGAGAGTTAATGAAGTTGCATAAATGCCTGAAGTTTGGACTGGATTATGCATGCTGTGTGTGTCAGCCACCACTGACACTGGTCCGTACATTTGGCATTGTCTAGGTGGCATGTGTCTAAGTACAGCACCTGTGTTTCCATCCCTTCTCTGGTGCCTGCAGCAGTCTTTGGTGCTTCTGCCCCAAGCAGGGATGCTAGAATATCTAGAATTGCCTTTTCTGAGCTTCTATTTATCCAGTACTTTTCTGTGTGCAGATCTGAAAAGGAACTGCTGGGACATAGACAAGCTTCCTCAGTCGTTTCTCATTTAGCTGTATGTGCTGAGCCCAGAGGAATGCTGAACAAAGTCTGTTTCATGCCCTTCCTGCCCTTGACATCCCATTCTATCTCTGTATCCTATTGCAAGCTTAATTGCCCTGCAATTTATGTTGCTTCTGCATTAGCACTATGCTTCACCTCTTTGTCAAAAATACAATGTAGGAAGAGCTGGCCTGTGAGGCTGAACACAGCTGATGTGCTCCAGGTTCACTGCTGACGGAATCCCCAAATCCAAGACAAGTGACAACTGTGAACAAACCAGAATCAGCTGTCACACAGTGATGCTGTGCTGGCTCCCCAGTCATTAGGAGAGTGTGTCTGTGAGTTGTTGGGTTTTTACGGTGTGTGCTGCCGTGCCTTGCAGAGACAGTGTGCTGTGTGCCCTACTCTCTGAACGCAGGGGCTGAGCCATGGACAGTGCGAGGCTCTTGGTCACCTCAGTGGCTTTATGCAGCTTCACCTCTTGTCAGTTCAGGTGTTCAGGATCTGTGGTAAAATATAGTTGGTTTCAGGGAAGGAGTCTTACACATCAGCCTACTCACTGCACCTGAGGCAATGTTAGTACTCCTGCTTTTGACTGACTGTGCTTACTGGCTGTCCTTCTCTGGTTTTGTGTGTGAAAAGGTTATGAAACTGTGTCTGCTTTGTCAACCAAGATAAGAAAACATAGTTGCATATTGTTTGGGTTTTTGGTTTTGTTTCTAAGGGATGCTGAAAGTCTACGTTTTCTGAGCTTATCACAGAATCATTTAGGTTGGAAAGACCTCTAAGATCACCCTTCTTCTAATTGTTGAAAAGATTGCTGTAGGTTCTCTTGTGAGGAAAGGAAATATTGCATACTGTGGTGTTGTTTAAACTTGTGTTGGGATCTCTTTGCTCTCAGGAATAGAATTCACTTGTCCTCTAAATAACTTCAGTCAATGAGGTGCTTGTGCCTGGGGAATCAGAGAGGTATAGGAGTCAGCTGAGAAACTGTGGTGACTTGGTAACTTAAAATAAGTTTTTGGATCAGCTCTGGTATAAGGAATCAGCATGAATATAATTGAAACTGGCTTCTTATCTAATTTACCCTAATCAGTACAAGAGGTTCAGTGAGTACTCTTCTTGTGTCAGAATGGCCTATTTTGGGTCAGGTAAACAGATAGAACTGGCATGTTTCTACAAAAAGGAGCAATGTGTTAATTTCCCTTTATTTTATGAAGATAATTGAAAATATATCTTCAGTTGGACCCTGGTAAGTCTCCTACAAATGAGCTGAGTTTAGGCTGTTGGATACCTGTTCACACCATGCCACAGGAAATCATGCTTTATTTATGTGCTAAGCATTTAAAAACTGGGTAACTGCTTTCATCTTGCTTTGCACAGTGGAAATGAATACAGAAGCACAACAGGAGGTGAAGGAGAGTTTATGTCAGACTTTGAAGATGAAAAATGAGTGTTTCCTAATAGGTGCTAGTGATGATCTGGTAATGATATAATGATGATTTCAATACTGAATTAAAGTTGGGTGAAGTAAAAGCACTTCCTTATGGATGCATGCATGTTGAGTAAGTTATGGATGTAAAGTTTATAGCATTCAGTATGGCTGCTGCATTAACTGTGCCCCTATTTGCTTTGAAATAGGAACAAAGTTATTCTCCCTTACCCAATTAGATAGGTGATGCTGAGTTGGACAGTTGGACAGTTACTGTGCAACACATGATGTGCTGCAAGCTTGTGTACCAGTTTGCCTTGCTATAATCTGTATGTCAGTCCCTGCCAGAAAAGAAATTTGGAAAACACATAGGAGATTATCTATCTATCTATCTATCTATCTATCTATCTATCTATCTATCTATCTATCTATCTATCTAATGTATAAAAACTGTTTTCTTCACGATCTCATGTGATGCATATCTGACGTGACAAGCTTCTGACTCTGAGGGAAGTGTCTTGGCAGTTTGGGCCCAGAGCTCTGAATAGCTAAACAAGAAAACATCTGGTCTCTGTTGCTGTTTCAGAAACACCGTAAGACTAATTAGTTGCATAACCACTAATATATAATTATCTGTACAGTGAAATAAAATAAGTACCAGAAATATAGGGATGTTTGACTGTTGTCTCATAATGACCTACCTATGTGGCCGAGACTGCATTTGAGTGACTTGCCTTAACACCTGTCAAAATGTGTCTCGTGCTTTTTGCACCTCTTTATTAAGAAGTGCTAATGCTGTGTTCTTCAGTGACAGAGCAAAGTTCCTGCTTACATCAGAGGACATTGTCCTAATTGGGGGTTTAAAGTGGGTTGGAGCTGCCAGGGAAATAATGGCTTGGATCTTGAAAGAAAAGGTGGTGTTATTGTTGAAGCAGCGGGGTAGAAGTAGGTTAAATTTATTGTGGTGTCTTTCTCTTTTTGCAGTGTGCAAATCACTTCATTTTTAGCTGTAGGTTTACATAAATGTCACTCTTGTGTGGTGAACTAGTGGAAGAGATATTGGGTGCTCTTGGGCTGGGGGCATGTTTTCTGTGTTTGGTTAGTTGGAGCCTCTTTTATTTGTACCATAGAAATTCCAGCAATTGCAAGTTGAGAGCATGTTTGGAAATTGAACCACTCTTTTAACTACACAGCTGAGTGAAGATGTGGAGCGAGTATCTGAAAACCCAACAGATGAGAGAGAAGGAGAGATGGAAGTTCATGAAGATGCCAGCTCTGTTATTTTACCAGGTGAGAACTGTTGACCCAGAAATTATTGATTTTTGGTGCCTGATAAGCTACTGCTGTGTGTGGCTTCGGTTGTTTTGGTTTTGTTATTTTATTGCACTTCTGAAAACAAACAAAACACTGAATTATTAATTTTTTGTGAATCAGTAGTGATGTAAAGCCAAGAAGGTTTTCCAAGGACTGATGTGAAAATATTTCTTTGTCATGAACTGTGCTCCGCAAAAGAAGATCCAGTACATCTGGCTCTGAGATAGCTTAGTATGTCATCTTCCTTTGTGTTGTGTCTGACTTGAGTTGCAGTATCTATGGTGGCAGTGGGTTGCAAGCAGAGTCTGTGCCAGCTTTACATGAGCAAGATGCAATATTGAACAGATGTGCTTTTAAACGAATTTTTAGTAAGACTGTTTGGGCCTGCTTTTGGAGGGTGTTAAAAGGGCTTATTGCAGCTCAGGTGTAGGCATTCAGGTAAGCCAACCTGAAAGGAGTATGGCCTGAATGTCTTGCAGCTGTTCAAGACATACTTGTTTCAATAGTGCAATTTTACGCATATCAATGTCCTAATTAATTAGCCTTGGCTGCCTTCTCCTTGTAACTTGGCAACATGTGTGTGACCACACACCTCTGTAAGAGGTTATGTGTGCAGTAGGATTTACTAAAAGGCATCGTGCCATTAGAGTTGAAGAGCAGTGTGTGGCACGGCCTCAGAGGGCCTGACTCATTAAATTATGCCACGCAGAAGAGTCGGCTTCTTATCTCCTTTTCTGTGTTGGGTTTTAATGCTCCTTTTTTGTGTTCAGCTATATATCACTCACAATCAAAGTGTGATATGTAACTCGAGTACATGAGGTTTTTCCTTAGCAGTATTTCCAAAAGAAATGGCAAATGCGCAGAGTATGGGGAAAGCAGTGTCTGTGTGCGAGTGAGACTAGTCTGAAGATCTTCAGAGAATAAAGTTTGAAGGCAAGGAGACTGTAAGAGAATTGACTCAGAGTTTTTCTAATTGTAATTGGAAGAACCCTTTTTTGAAATTTTATGTAGAATGCACAAGGATTTATGAACTGGAGAGTAACAAATATCTAGTGTCTTCTACCATAGTGGAGATGCAATGCAGAGAGCTGGGCAAGAGCACTGGAGTATTAAATCATTCTACCAATGCATATGCTGAGTGTGTAAGAATCACCTCAGACTGAGAGGTGGGGAAGGGAGTTATTATTTCCAGGAGCAAAGATTGGCCATCAACAGGCTTTTTCTTATCAACTTTGAACTTTGTTTCTGAGTTGTTCTTGAAAATAGACCTTGTTTCCTGACTTCCTTAAGCTGAGTGCCACATTCTGATCTGTGAGAAAGAGGTACGATCTTGGGATGATTATATCTCATACTTGAGAAGGAAGTATCTGTTTGACTGATCGTCAAAACCAGCAATAGCCCTGGCTTTTTATGTCAAGCTGAGTTTAAGGCTTACTTTCCTCTCAAGTGGTCGATCTTTAAATGAAAACCGAGTAATTTCAGCCCAAATATCTGTGTTTTAAAGTCCTAATCCATATTCTGTTTGGTTCTAGATGGTGAACTGGGTACCACTACCCCTTCTTTGCGTTTCAGCAAGACCTGCTTAAAAAATGTTTTTTCGGTAATTCTCCTCTTTATGTATCTGCTGCTCATGGCTGTAGCTGTGTTCCTTGTCTACCAAACCATCAGTGACTTCAGGGAGAAGCTCAAGCACCCAGTGATGTCTGTCACTTACAAGGAAGTGTCCTTGTATGATGCGCCCGGTAAGAGCGGTAACAGAAAAAATGGGTTGTTGTGCACATTTTTCTTGGATTGTTAAAGGTCTTTGGTGTTGATTCTCCGGGACCCAGATTGCACATAATACTTTGACCCAGGTCTTTCAGTTCCTCTTTTTTTAATCTATGTTGTGTTGACTTTGCACAGAAATGTTGATATTGTATGGGAGATTTTGGGAGCTTTCGTGCTGGTAACACGAACGACAGAAACTGTGACGCATTATGCAACATTTGATAGATAAGAAGTGTTTTTAGATCCAGAATGAGTCCTCTTTTAGAGAAAGAAGATAATTCCTTTTGGAAATATTCCCAAAACTGTATTGTTTAAACAGGGTAGCGCATAGGATGTGTGTCAGGAGCTCAGTTGTGCACTGGACAGTGAGATGCCATTCACATTAAAGAAGGTGAATTTCTCAAACCAACCACAATGCCACTTTCTGCTTCCATCCTGCGTTGTTTACAAGTTCATATTACATCAGTAGGCAATGAAAATGTGATGTGACTGCAGGGAACAATGTTGGCATAAAAATGCAGCATGGCAGCAGAAACTGCATCGCAGTTTGCAAGAGGAATTACTCCACGGGAGCATCTTTGAATAGTGAGTTGTATCCTTATTATTTTTTAAAATTATCGAGCAGCCATTCATAAATAGAGCTGGGGTATCATATGCAGCTCAGTCAGTCATTGGTCAGTTTCCAATTTAACACTTTTGTTTGAAGTGTTACCACGTTTTACAAATAGCCACTCCAGTAATTGTGGCTGGAAGGAGAGTGTTTCAAAGTTGTTTTTCTGTGCAGTCAGTTAGGCTTAGCTCTGTAAGTAGGTCTTTGTGTTTGGACCATATGGATTTGACTCAAGTGAAAGCAAGCTCAAGTTTTCCCCCTTTTTATTTTTTCCACTTGAGCTTTTTATACAGCAACAGGAAGAAAATTTCATTTAAAGAAGCAGAGCAACATACACGTAAATCCAAAAGTTGGGGATCCGTGCTAGATCAGAGAACCTAAATTAATGTAGTCCTTTAGTTTATTGCTCTATAAAGTGATGAGGTGGCAAGTTGCAAACATGGAGATCTGAAGAAAGGGATAAAGCGTTTGTAGACTGATGCATGCTGTTTGACATCTCACGTTGTGATGGGCACATCATTTCAGTTGTGTGAGTTAATTATATCTAATAAATAATAGTGGGGTTTTTTTAGTTGATCTAGATTATCTCCCAGCAAGCTTGTTTATAATAATAAATGTGGCATATGTGGTGTAACAGGATTTTGAGGTTTGGATCTTGTATTTTGCTAGCCTTCTAAAGCTGAGGTGGCTGAAGTTCCAATGAATGCTGTTGGACTGAAATGGGAGGTTTATAATAGATAGGAGTTTCCATCCAGGTGAAGTAGTAGCCTATTTATTTATACCACCTACCCAGTGGTATAAATAATAGAAGATTATTACTAAGCAACAGTTAGTGCTTATTTGATGTCTTTGGTTTTTATCATGACATCATATCCAGTGAAGAGAAGACATTAGATGTTCTGAAGAGCATCTTTTCAGTTTTATTAGATCAGCCAGCAATCTGTCACATATAGTTCATACATTATTTCCAATTAAAATTTGATTCTCTCAAATGCTAATATCTGAAAACATGAACAAACTGAAGCACTACAGGTCCATTTGCCTTCAGTAGTCTCCTAACTTATTTTACAGATTCATTTGGGGTGAAAGGGACTGATGTATTAGCTGCTGGTTTATGGAAGGACTAGGGAAACTTAGTAGCTTCTGTGAACCATGAGTTATTGTAACGGAATATGAATGCTGATTTTTTCAATGTGTGGTGGGGGTTCTGTCCTGAAGCACCTGGTGCTTTTGACCTGCTCCAGAAAAATGCAGAAGTGCATGGTTTAATTTGATTGTTTTGCTGGATCTTGAGGATAGTTCAGTATCCTGTCAGATTAAATTCCAGAATGAAAATCTATGTACTTGGGAAGGAAATCAGTGCTCTCCAATGTTTTTCTCCCGAAACAGGTATTGCCTTTTACCCAGGGAAGGCTCGGCTGCTTAGCTGCGAGCATGATTACTACAATCACATTCCTCCTCTGATAAATCCAGGTCAGCCAGGACACATTGAGTGCACCACTCAGAGAATCAACTACACAGATCCTTTTACTAATCAAACTATGGTAATAATAATATAATAGAGCAAAGCTTACTCAGTATGGGTTTTCTGCTCGTAATTGTATTTGAAAGTAAAAAATATTTACTACATGCCATTAAAAAAAAAAAAAATCCTTTCTTCCAGGTTTTTTTTCCAAGCCATCTGTCCTTTTGTTTTCAGAAATGTAAAAGACCTCAGTCAGTGTGTGTATGTGTTATGGAAGATCAGCTGTCTTGTGGGTGTGTGCAGCATAAAAACTTGAATGGGATAAAATGAGTAATTTTTCTCAACAAAACTCTTGCTTCATTCTTGTCCTAAATGAACTCAGACGCTTTCTCCTTGATATTGTAAACCTGGCTTTGATTGAAAGCCGTAGCAGTTATTCCATTAAAGCAAGATAGCCGATCTCTTTTTGTCTGTTTGCTGGGATTTACGTGCTGTAATTGTCACACTTGGAAGAATCTTAAATGGCCACCAAGCATTTCATTACACTGAAGTGCTGTGAGCCAGCAAAATGGGTGCATTGAGTGATTGTCTTAAACTGCCCTTAAATATGCAGAGAATCTGGCTTCTATATAAAGAAATGCTCAAACCCCACAAATGACCATATTTAATACTTTAGATAAAGTGATTGCTCAGATTGTTTTTAAGGAAACTAAACATGAACAAATAAACTATCTAGGTACCCATTTGGTCAGCTTTGTTCCTCTCCGTATTTTGCTTCTCATCGAGTCACCATTAGTTTTTGGGAAGCATCTCCTTAGTACATTTGAAAGTAAAAGTCTGGGTGCAAGTCTAATTTAATTTCTGCTCCTATATGCTCTTTTTGCATGTTTTAACAAACTAAGAACCTATATTTTATGCTGTGTTGTAGATTCATTTAGAAGCTGGCTGATCCAATAGGCTTTAGTCCTGCGGTAGAATAGAGAGGCGCTGAGGCAGAGACCTCTCCACATCAGACTCCACATTAACTTGTTTCATGTCAAGAGCAAAGTTCCAAGACTTTAATACTGTAAACAGTTTTGATTGTCCTCCTGCAGAACGCAGGGCCTTGACTGGTAATTCCATGAGATCCCAAAGGATGATGACAGAATTAAAGCTGGTTTCTTAGAAAAACATTTGATGTAAAGACTTGATGTACATCTTGATGTAAAGACTTCATTTTTAAACTAAAAAGATGGATTCAGTTGGCATTCTTGTCAAATATTTTAATAGATGTGTGCTTAGTAGCAGCCAAGAAACTCTCAGTGTGTATTAGATTTCTATACAATATTAGTGCCAGTTGACAGATTCATGAACAGGAAACGAGGATTCCTTTGCCACTCTCACCATCTCTGTTTGCTTACAGAAGTATGCTTTGGTTGTTCAAGGCCCTCGTGATGTGAAGAAGAAGGAACTGGTGTTTTTGCAGTTTCATTTAAATGAAACAGACCAAGATTTTAGTGCCATTGACTACCTTCTGTTTTCTTCTTTCCAAGAGTTCGTCAACAGGTATGTAAAGGGATGAGCCTGTAACTGCATTGAACTTGCTACCACAATACTTGGGAAAGCAAGGCTTTTTAGTAGAAATCAGACAGGCTTTTATGTTTTGTTTGTTTTGTTTTGGTTTGGTTTTTTTTAATGTTTGGATTATGCTGATGCTCTTTCATATCTTTGCTGATCATACTTTTTAGAAAATGCATTGAGAACTTTTTCAGTGACAAAAACTGTTCTCAGCTGTGCTTAAACCATTTGTTGCTGCAATTTCTGGAAGTCTGAAGTTTGTGCTTGCTTACTGCTGTCTGCTGCTGTGGGTGATCAGGAAGTGTGCTCTCCTGGGTAGTGTGTCAGGAAGTGCACAGGGAACACCAATATTTCTGTACCATTTGGGTTTATTTAAAGGAGTTACTCTAAAGATCACATCTGTAGATTGATTTTTTGTGATTTCATTGAAAGATTAACTATATTTTGTTGTCTTACTGGCTTTATGTAGGATTCTGCAGAATGATTCATATATGGGGTTTTCAAAATTGCTTCATATTTGTTCAACATTAGTGCCACTGGAGTGACTGATCACCTTCTTCTAGTTTTAATAAGAGTGGAATTAACCTTGAACTTTCTTCAAAGTCCCACCCTTTTACCCACCTTGTGAGAATAAATTTCATACTAAGCTGTTAAAGTTTTGCTTTAAGTTCAAGTTCTGTTCTCTCTGTGATCCAGACTAAAAGCTAGACAAGAGATATTACTCATATTGACATCTGATAGAAAGCCTTATTTGGTATTACATGCTCAGTGAAAAAGGGACAGGGGATAAAGGCCATATGCAGAATGAGATTGGGTGAGGGAAGGGAAATAACAGATTTTATTGTAGCAACATATTCTCAGAGGTTTGAACTTCTCATAATGGTGCTCTCAGATACAGCAAAGACTGGAAGTGTTCAGTTGCAGTATCTCTGAGTGGCCAAAGGCCAGTTACCCGAATTTCCTTTTTACAAAGCTTTTCTACTTCAGTGAAGGAGAGATTTTTAAGTCACCAAGTACTTTCTGTAACTACACTGAAACACCTCATAAAATGCTAATGTTCCATTTTTTTTAGGCATTGATATTTTTAGGGTGAGAAAATACCAGTTAGCAGTAGTGATGTAGAAGGTCCTACTTGTTCCTTACATGCTGGTTTTGCTCAGTTTTTGTGGCTTGTGGTGCGGTTGGAAACACGTTCAGTGGGCCTGATTCCAGCAAGGTGCTCAACTGCTTCTACGCTGCCAGACACCAGGCACTGCCTGAGACCCCCTCTTGTGTTGCCTCTGGCTGCCCAGCTCTTTCCAGAATGAGCTGTGTCTGTGCATACCCGGGCCTGGGAAGCCACATTTCTGTGCTCGTTGTATTGACTTGCAGATGAGCGATTTTTTTAAAGAGCTGTTTCTTCCCAAGTTAAAACACATGTGCCCCACTTGCATTGGCGGTACTTCTGCAAGGAGGCTGCGGGTGTGCGTGCTGCTGGCCCAGTAGTAGGAATGGGAGTTAAAACTGGGTTTGAACTAGCCCAGGTTAATGATAAAATTGGCAAAGGCATGTAGGCAAGCCTTAGTAGTAAATGATCTGCACGTCTAGATGAAATACAGGAAGAGAACCAGTTGTGGGCAGGAGGCCAGTAGTGTCTCTTGTACAGCATCCTCCAAACCTTAGTACAAATTGTATGGCTTGTCTTGCTCAGTATTGTGTTTGTTGTTCCTTCTGTCTCGGGGCATGAACTGGGCTCAGGGCAGGTTGGAAGTTTGTTTTCTCCTGACTGTGAAGTGCATGTGAAACTGCACTGCATATGTGGAGTGCACTCATTCTGTCCAACTTTCAGTTGGTGAGAAAATAGAAATGATTTCTGCTTCATCAGGAGATGCTAAATTTAGGTGATGGGAAGTCTGGACTAAGATATCTCTAGAAACTGTTGTGTGTCCTTCCATAGAGCCTCTAAAACTTCAGTTAGTGGCCTCTGTCAACTACTTGTCCTGACAAAGTGTCTCACTTACAGGTTATGAGAGCACAGTATTAGCACTGCGTCCAGCAGTTCATGTACAGTGTTATCAGATATGCTAAAACTCATGAGATATCACCATTACCTTCACAGTTTTTTGCCATGGCTGCAAAATAGCTTGTGTTGGGCTGGGCAGGGAGACTGTGAAATGAATAGGATATTCCATCATTTCAGATCATGATCCAAACCCCCTTGAAACCGGTGAGAAGAGGCCTGCTGTATCTACACCCCAGTTTCTGTGTAGACCGTATTATGTGCAGCTCATTTTTGCCTTAAATAGCAATAATTATATAAGGGAGGGCTGCTGAAAGCGTCAGCCACAAGCAGGAATAAAAATGGCATCTAGAGACTTGTATCTTTAAGGGGTTTTTTTGTGGCATAGCAAGTAGTGAGGACTCGAGCAAGGTCCAGTTGTTTCTGTCGAGGGTTTTATTCTGTGCAGCTCTTGTGTTAAAATTGGATCACAGACTACATGAAACTGGCACTGCTCTCAAGTTTTGTTCTGGTCTCCACAGAACACTGCTGCACTGTGTGCTGTTGTTAGCCTCTGAGTTGGAGGGATACTGCTGCTGGCTTCTTTTCTTGGTTTTTTTTAAGGCAGTGGCAGCTGCTGTCTCTACCATATTAACTGGAGGGAAGGAAATAATGAAACCCTTGCAAATTACGCAAAAAGTGTGGCTAAAAATACAAATTCCTTTCCTGAACTGTCATTAGTATAATATATGGGTTTTAGAAGAAAGTCCTCTGAACATACTACTGACAGAAGTATTGTTAGTGTAGCATGTAAAATAACTCATGGTCCT
The DNA here is from genome assembly GCF_003031625.1 of Empidonax traillii. NCBI lineage: Eukaryota > Metazoa > Chordata > Aves > Passeriformes > Tyrannidae > Empidonax > Empidonax traillii. Next base: position 234,504 of record NW_020955489.1, on the reverse strand, counting down.
GTGAAATTATGGGTACCAGTCGGAACAGATCAGAGATTATTAAAGGGTCTAAACAGAGCTCCATGTTCATGCCTCTGATCTGGATTGCTGCAAGCAGAGAAACAGATTATTACATAGAAGTGTCAGGACATTGGGAACCACACCAGCTGACCCTTTATTAGATCCCATAGCTGTCTGAGAGCTTCCTGGTCTGGATAAATGAAAAAGCAGTAAACACAAATTGGGTTTGAACCATGTGTGGCTTTGGCTCTTGCTGTTGCATTGGAATCTGATGGTGGGATGTCCTAAGAGCTGCCTCTGGCTCACGTAGGTTGGTCCATAGAGACTGGTGTTAGAAGGATCCACTGCAGCACTTACAGAATTAGGTCAGTGACTCCCACAGTTGGGACAAACACAATCTCTCATGGTCTGACATTGACTGCTCTGGACAACAGGCTGTTAGTAGGTTGAACAGCCAGAGAGCACTGGCTGAGAGGAGACCAGGGCTTTGTAGTTCACCTGAGTGAGACCTCTTGCAGTTCTCTTTCTTTGCTGTGATGTAGCAATTTTTGCATGGTCTTCAGGCACCATTAATGTCCTGGGAGAGCCTAGTGCAGATTATTCTAGGAACCTTGCCATACTTCTAAAGGACAGTGTAATAGGAAAAAAGAACTTACTGAAAAACAACAGCAAAAAAAAGGAAAAACCCTCCAACCAACAACAAAAAAAGGTGCATCTTTTGTACATTGTCTGTCTTTGGGGTGAAGAGAGAATTAAAATCGCTTAAAATCGCTTGCCTGCCTTGTGCTCATTTAGTTGTATGTGGTTTTAAAGCTGCATTATTTGCCCTCTGCCTTAATTTACTCAAAGCTTGTGCCTCTCTGCCCTACTCCTGCCATCCTCCCCCTTCTTTTTTTTTCCTCCCTCACTCTGTGGCAGTGGTCTGAATTATGGGCAGATGCAAGGAGATGCCTTCTCAGATCCCTTCTCCTCAGCTTCTCCTGGGATATTATTAATCCTTCTTCTTCAAACCTACAATTACTGTTGAGGGCAAAGTATTCTACTGCTGTCTGCCTACCCTGTAAGTTGTGGCTGTAACGTTCAGCTCTGTGTCATAACTTCCTGCCTCAATTTTCCACGTTGGTTTGGAAAGCTTTCCTAGGATGTTCTATTTAGTCTGACATTAGGCATATGACTGGCTGTCAGAGTGCTAATTATGTACATTTCTCTTGAGTGGCAAAGCACTCCAGTGCTCTTCTGTCCCATCAGCTGCTGCTCTACCCGCATCCTGAAGGGTGTCGGATTAGGTGTCCCTGTATCCCTGGCTTGTAGGGTGAGGAGCAGTCAGGCTTTGTCCTTATGCTCTGCCCACATTTTTCTTGTGGGAGTTAGAGAGGTGCACTGGCATCCTGTTGGGTTCACTAAACAAGCACCTAATGTCACAAGTAAAGATATTCCTAACCTGCTAAAAGACCCTTGGAATAGCACGTATCTTGATGGGTAGCAAAGAGTGTTAGTTTTCCTTTCCAGGTTCTCCTTTCTGTGTGTGTGCAATGGAATTCCATGTCTGAGCCATCACCTGAAGCCCTGATGAGAGCAATGGCTTTGCTGGGTTTTGCCTTCCTATGAGCATGTGTGTATTCACATACTAAGCCTGAGCAGGAGGCATAGTAAGAGGAGCCAGTAGTGTGATATTCTCTTTATCAGTGTGTTTCCTGCCTTGTAGGCAAGGCCACCTTGGTTTCCAGGAAGAAAAGGAGCCCTGATTTTGAACTAGGAAAAAAAGACAAGAAAAGTCCTGAACCAATACTGACTGGATTTTCCCAAGTCTTCATGATTGGACTGTTGTCTGGGACAAGAGCTTGCTTTTTTAGCTCTGCTTCTCTGCTTCTTTGCGTCTTTCTCCTGAAAGACCAAAACACCCCAGTCTCTCAGCAGAACCGGTCACGTACACCCTCTGCCATACAGAGAAAAGTACACTTTCTCTTCACTAGGAAGAAGGAAGTTTGGGTCAAAATCCTCTCTTTTGTTTTAAGGATCGACATACCCTGAACATGTCTCTGCAAACTGAATCTATCTTTAGTAAAAACAGGCAGCATGGGCTTTAATGATTCATGACTCATCACAGTGGTTTACCCCTCCTTCTCAAATGAAACCTTGTTGGAAAAGCAGCTGCAAGGCTGGGCTTATTTCACAGGGATGACATGAAAGTGGCTAATATCACAGTAGGTAAATAGCAGTAGATAAATAATATCTTGGAGGGAGCTCCATGTAAATAGCATGGTTAATGCACTGTGTCCTGTGCAGCTGGTAGAGAAGAGATGGAGACCAGATATGTCTCTTTACTTGCAGCATGAGGGGTATTAGAAGCCTTAAAATGGCTTACAAGTCAATTATTAAAAAAAATCCCCAAACAATCAAACCAAAAAAAAACATACAAAGCAATCCTGCTGTTCTGGAGGTTACAAATATCTGTGATTGCATACTGGGGAAACAGCCATGTTGTTGCAGGTGGGAGCCTTTACAGCAATGGTATGTTGTTTCCAAAATAATAGGAATATACTGAATGTCAATTTCAAAGCATTTTAAGTATGTCTGCATTGCAACTGGTTTATTTGGCAACCAGTTTATTTGCATCCCAGAAATGAGGTGAAGCAGCCTGCCCTGCCTCTAGGCTCTTCCTTCTGTCTCTTGCTTCTTAGCATGGTGACGAGTTGTTTCCTGAGGTCCTGGCTCTGCTGCTTTCTGTCCCAGAGATGGCAGATGAGCAGAACTAAACTCCCCTATGAGGCAGAACAATTCCCCTGGGCAGGCAGAGCTCCAGGGCCACAGGGCACCAGGTAAGTCTCCTGCGGTTAAGGATGTGCTACCATTAATGAGAACACCACTACTCACAATGTTTTAGATATGTTGAATTTAGCAGGTGAGAGATAAAAGGAATTGTGACCATTTTTTTAAGTGCCTGTAGGTCTGACATTCTCCTGCCTACAGTGCTCAGAGGGTGGTCAGTAAAATAATGGTCTTTTTCCCTTTAGTCCAGAAAAAGAGAAATTCATGAAGGACTGTGAAAGTTCATACTCCAGCTGGAAGTTTTCTGGAGGCTTTCGAACTTGGGTCAAGATGTCCTTGGTCAAAACAAAAGAAGAAGATGGCAGTGAGACTGTTGAATTCAAACAAGAGGTAAAAAAAAAAGGGGGGGGGAAAGAAATAGTGTTTTGGGATCTCTTAGTTTATTAAGAATTAATTACTGCCATAGTCTTAAATAATAACTGGCCAACAGAACTAATTCCTAGGGCAAGTAGCAATTTGAGTTGGAAGCGGGGTGGGGGTGGGGGTTGGTTTCTCTTTAATTGCATCCACCATGCCACTTGCTACTGCACAGTTTTGGCTGTGCAGTTACTCATGTTCTTTCTTAATGTGGAATGTTCTGTAAAAGTGTAAATGTCTTGATGTGCTCAGCTGTTGGTTTGGCCTAGTGACACATCTCAGGAAAACATCTAATAGGCAAACCAGAAATTCAGGCCTCAGATGAATCCTGTAGTCTGAGGTAAGGGTCCAAAGAGACTGACATAGAAATATTAACACAGCTACCTGTAGTTCAAGGTGGAGAACAATTGCCAAAAGAATTGTCCAAATAATAGCTAGTATTGGAAAGAGGTATTGTTTAGGTTACCATAGGGGCTGATGTTGGGATGAAGAGGTAAACATTAGCCTTGTATCCTTTGTAGCATTGTCATGCCTGCTTTTTGTTTGGGTTTGGAATTTTTAGCTGTTGAGTGTCCTTAGAAACACGGAGTGACTTAACTTTACATCATTTAAAACTAGAAAATATGCAGGTGGAAGATGCAAACTTATCTAGAGAGGAAATGAGTTTGACTTTCATTCCTGATCTGTTGACGCTAATGGACAGGAAAATAATTGTGTTTTGAGTTTGTTTTGCTCCCAGTGTTGGTTGAAAAGGAAATATCTCATCAGTGCTGAGAAATGAGGATTTTAAAAGCAGTCCTTCCCAGAAGTGTCTCTTCCAGGGACTGCACTTTCTCTTAGTCCATGGTGTGCTTGGAAAGAGTATTCTGTGGAGAGCAAAATCAAGCAGCGTCTTCAGTTCTCCCACCTTTAATTCTCAGAGTTACATGGCAGAGCCTTAAGGGAAGAGCAGAGCTGTGACTGTGAGGTGGGTACCCTCCTACTCCACTGGAAGAGGACAGGAGGCAAATCCCAGAGTCATGCAAGTCCCAAACTGATGCCTTAGTTTGGAGGACAGGAAAGAATCCATCAGTCAGCTGCTGCCATGTAAGCACTGGCAGCAGTTGTCTGTCTGTCCATCTCCTGCAGCTCTGTATCACTTGACATTTGGTGCCTACCAGGTATAGGATTTTTGAAAGTCCTCCTTTGGATGCCCAAGTCTAACGTACCTCAAAGTGAAAACAAAAGGCTGACTCAAACTCAGCTTAAAAAAGGAGCTTTTTGTGACCATAAAATCTATTTAGTTCAGCAGTTACAGACTCTGATCATCAGGGTAGGTGTGTTGGGGATTTTTTCTTTGTTCTGTGGATTTGTTTGTTTGTTTTTAATAAAACCTAGGAACTAGGAATCAGATCCCCATTAATAAAACCGCAGAAGTTGAAACAGCTCAGACATAAATTGCACTTGCTTTGTTTGACAATACAACATCTGCTCAAATTGCATGAGGAAGTCCATTAGCCTTTCAAATCTAAAACTGGGAGCTGGCATACCAGAAAGATGGATACAAATACTAGGTCAAATAGCACAGTCAGTCACCCTGCTAACTAGCCCAGTAGTCATTAATCTGAATTTTCTTCCTTCCCATTGCCTTCATTAGCTTTGTTTGTACTGTTTGTTTCCCGGTGTGCAGTTTTCTTGGATGAGTGTAGTTGGGGTGCTGGTACCCTGCAGGAATGAAATGAGCTGTAGAAGTATGGGGTAAGTCTGCAGCAAAGGTGTTTGACCAGAAAACAGGAGGTGGTGAAGCTCCCATGTGCTCTGAATGGACACACATGGTGTTCTAGCTCCTGCTTCATCTTGTTTGCAGCCTAAACTCCGGACAGGGCAGGGTCTATGGAGAAGACTAATAAAAACCTTGAGGTGTTTGTGAAGAAACTGTGCCATGGTAAATGGGAGGCTTTTGTAGCAGGTCATCCCTCATACAGTGGAAAAGCTTGTAAGCAGGTTAAGATAAGCAGTCTGTTTAGGGAACTTCCAGCTCAGCCTTCCTCTGCCTGTAGAAAACGGGTTCATAAAATATGGGAAAGGTAGGTTCTTCCATGATCTATCGCATCTTCCCATTTACAACCCTGAAATGAAGTTACAGTACTGCTGAATTCTTTACTTCCAGTTCAGAATTAAACAACTGTAGGACGAGCAGCAGTACTGCCTTGTGCACACACCAGGATGTAAACACTCCTTTGAAGGCTGGAGAAGGGAGAAGTCTCTCCGTCACTGTGCTTTCTTTGAGGTCGCTGTCTGGCTCTTGAGCAGTTGTACTGTCCCCTAGGATGGTTTATTCTACAACCGATTTGTCAAAAAGGAATCTTCCTGCCACCACTGGGTGGTTGTCTGGTAAATAAAACTAAATTAGCATTCATTCATCCATGAGAACTTTGCAAACGTTGTATTACTCCTAAGTAAATGAATTTTGTAAATTATTTCCCCTCCCCCCTTGAAAGGCAATTAAAAAATGGTATGTGGAGTGATACTGAGTGAGAAATAGGAAAATTATGTGAACATGAAACAGACAGAGGAAACTATCCTTTCCCTATTTTAGGAGCCCATTGTTCTAGGTAGAGAAAGGCTGAATTGGAAGTCCCTAAATAGTCTGCTATTTTCACCTTCTTGCAGGCCTTTTCTGTTGCACAGGAGACTGGTTGCACCACAAAGAAAGTAATCTGCGCCTTTTATTTCCCTCTCCCCAGACTAGCGTGGTTAACTATATTGACCAGAGAACTAAACCAAGAAGTGACCAGCTGTTTTTTGTGGTATTTGAGTGGAAAGATCCTTTTATACAGACGGTTCAGGACGTGAGTAACACCCTAATCCTCATGTGAATTGCTGTCTCATGGTTTGTATGTGCACACACTTGCCTCTGTTACCTCACTCCAAGCAGAAATGCAGAGGAAGAGTGAGGTTACTTCTGAAATTTCAGGCTATGCTCTTCCTTATATCCAGTAATGCATACTCTGTGGAGGTCGGGACCATCTGATGCCTTCCCTTGGGTTGGTGACTCTCAGCATTCTGCTTGCAGGTAGAGGTACACATAGCTCAGAAAAGCCCATGTACCCCGTGTTCTAGCAAAGTGTAGTTTCAGCTCAACACAGAACTTTTTGCTTAAATAAGTGTGCTTGAATAATGAATTTATGACTTTTTTAAATTATTGACAAACAAGAAACCTATACTAAAAATAGCCTAATATATTTTTTATCCATTATTAGAATAAAATTTGGCACTGTATTTAAATGTGCAAAACTGTATTTAAATGTACAAAACTGTATTTAAATGTACAAAAATTAGCTAAATATGCTGCAGCCAGAGGTGTAGGATATGCCAGACATGATGTGCCTACACCACGATCCATCCCTGGAGCGCTTGAAAGATGAACTCTGCAGGTACATGTGCTGTAAGCATTTCATCCAGAGCTTGTTTTCCAAGTGTTCTAGGGGAGAAGATCAGATACATGTGCCCTCCCCAGAAAAACGTGGAGTGGCAAAAGTGTGCAGTGAATCCACTTTGCATTTGAAATTATCCTGCCTGACAACCAAGGTCCAGCAGCAAAATCCACAGTGTTCCTGTTTTCCTGCCCAAAAACCATGTGAATGCAGACTGTGCTGTCCTGTCTGTGCTGGACCCAGACACCTCCTTGGCCTTGAGAGCCCAATCTTATTCCCAGACCTCTCATCCCTCACACCTCTGCCACCTTCCAGCTGAAAGCTGCCCTTGATCTAGTGGCTTGGGGGGGTACTCATTTCCTGGTGCTGGAGGCCACAGGTCACAAGCACTGGCAGCTTTCAGGAAGATTAACAAATATGGAAAGCCTGCATAAGACCTGGTTGAGGGGCATGACCTACTGACACTGTGCTGGCTGGTCCCAAAGTGGATCCTGCCTGTTCATTGCTGGTTCAGCCGAGCTCTGCCTGCTTCATCAGGGTCCCTAGAAGTCCCTAGACACCCTTCTTGTGTCTAGAGGAGCAAGGAGAATTCCAAACTATAAATAAATTTAACTATTCTTGAACAAACGTAGTAAAAAATACAAAATAGTTGCTGTAGATCAAAAGCTGGTTTAGCACTATAATGGTATCTTGGTAAAGCTTTCCAGTAGCTGCTTTTCCTACCTTTGTCTTCTGGAAGTTCTTCTTCCATGTGACTGCTTCTTTTTGTAAATATTTAAATAATACAGTAAGTTTAATCTATAATTTTAAAATTAGCAATTTAACTGTACCCCTTAAGTTTAAAAATAATATTTTGAAATAGACTAAAAGGAATTTAGCAGCTAGTATAGTGTGTTTTCTTCCTCCTGGAAGGAATCAGAAAACCATAATGTGGAGAGAGGGCACTACAGGCAACCTTTGCAGCATCAAGGAATATGCTGCAAAGTGGAGCACCTAACTTTATTTAGGAAAATGGAACTGTTGGTTGTTTCATAGGTGTAATATGTGATGAATCAGATGAGGGGACTAGTATTTTTCATCTCTTTCAGATTATCACAGCGAACCCCTGGAACATGATTGCTCTTCTTTGTGGCATCTTTCTGGCTCTGTTTAAGGCAGCAGACTTTGCTAAGTTAAGCGTTAAGTGGATGATCAAAATCCGAAAAAGACATCTGAAGAGGAGTCGTCAAGTAATGAACCACATAAGCTGAGACTAAGGCTGCCTTTTAATATTCATAGCAGGAGGAGTAGAAAGTAACTGGAATAAACTTCAATCAGCAATGAAAGCTGCAAACTGGGTATGTTTTCTGCCAGAAAGACAACGGCTGGAGGAACAGCCTAGTGAACCGGCCTTTGAACTTCAGCAAGGAGCTAACTCTAGGACAGGTCTAACAAACTCGTGCTTTTCTATTCCCAATTTAACAACTTTACCTCAAGGTATGGGGAAAAGGAGAGAACTCACCCACGTTCAGAAATTCAGTGCTGTAGTAAATGGTGATAAAGTGGACAGAGTTTGAGCACTTCTCACACAGACCACTTAACTTCTGCATGAGCTGAGAGCTGCACCTGCTACCACAGCACAGTCACTGCCCTGACTGTGCTTAGAAGAAGGTAAAGTACTCTAAAAACAGCCTGGCCTCCCTTCTCCAAAGTATGTTTTAAAACAAAACACACTGGAATTCTATTACATGTCATTTTTGATTTAAAGTATAGTGACTTTAATATTAAAAAAAAAATTTCAAATGAGATACTGTGTACCTTCTTTGAAATTACCTGTTCTCACATTCAGCTGGAGCTTTACAGGAGGCAGTCCAGGCAGGAGTGTTACTGCACAATAAGGTAAAAAAAGAAGAAGAGCTATTCCTGATCAGTCCAACTCAAAGGAAAGTCAAGCAACATAAGAAATTGGGGGGCTGAGTGGATGGTCGATTTCAAAGTCTGTCTCAGGCTGTTCCTTATCCCTCTTTCCCCTCCAGTCTTTGCTAAGGTTGTGAAAAACAGTCTTTCATCAGCAGGGTATTGAAACGTGATTCTCTATTTTAAGGGGAATGACTGCTAACTAACTGTGCTGGGGTGGTGGTGTCTTTTTCTTCCTTATAAGTCCTGTGTTAGCTGAGATGCCAGACTTGGACTTGTGGAGTCTACAGGGCAGCAGTGCACCAGTGTGCTTGCTCTGAAGGCTTTGCTGCAAGGATGGCAAGTCATATTTTGCTTCTTCCTTCCTCTTCTAACAGTATTAACAGAGGAATAAGCTAGTGTATCAAAAGTATCCCCTCAGCTTTTTTCCTTTCTTTTTCGGCTTCTTTATTCTTTTGGAACAAAGTTTACTACTTTCAGATGATTCCCCGAGCAAATCAAGGCACTGCATTGACCAAACACAGCCTTAAACAAGGGAACAACAACTCATTGTAGCGAGATAAACAAAACAGCAGCACTGGCTGCTTGGGAGAAAAATGTTTGTGTGTGAGAAAGGTGGTGCTCAGCTCCTGTTCAGGACTTCAGCTGAGACAGGTCAGCGAAGTGCACAGCAAGGAATGAGATTTAACTGCACCGTTGAAGCCAACTGAGCTACTCCTTCGCTGCTGAATGGTGGGGAATAGGACAGAAACCAGGCGAGGGCTGTGGATAACCCCCCCACACACCCTTAGACCATCCACATCAAGAAATACCCCATTGCTTTTGCCACATACCGGCCTGTGCCGGTAGGAGAGCAGTCCACTTACTTCCCCAGTCAGCTTATAGCCCTGTACTTTCCCAAATATCCAGGGACCAGGCCCTCAGCACTGTAAGAGAGACACAACTGAGCTTGATTCCTCAGTGTGAAAGAAACACCCAAGTGTTTCTTTAACAAGTAATATTATAGCAGCTCTTTCTTGGATTTTAGAAAAGCATTTAGAAACAACAATTAGATCAGGTACTGATGGATGCTGCTCCTCCTGCTGGATCCTACTGTGTTTTTTCTTCTTTCCTTGCCCCTGTGCACAGAGAAGATAAGGTGGAAGACACTTAACCACATCTGGGGGGTGAGTAGGAGGTGTCATTAAATAAAGGATACACTCCTTTCTGCAGTATCTACTTCTCCCCCCCGCCCCCCCGTAAATTCCCACAGCAGTCCACTTCAGTCACTACATCTCAGCTGTCAAGATGTTTTGTTTTATAAGGAAATGTTGTTACAAGAGCAGGCCCGACAGTCCCAGCCAAGAAACCTTTCTTTTACATACCTATTTATAGGACTGATTATAACTGCAAAGGTTGCACAATTTGGAAAGGCCTCTTACAGCTACTGTGTTGTTTTTGTATTACTTAAGCTTGATGTCCATATTTGTAACTCTTTGAGCAACTTGTAACAATTACAAATGTCAGTGATTTCCTCCTATCACTGCAAGGTGTTCAGTTCCCCAACATTCATGTAAGTTCTTTCCTTTAGGCCATAGGACAGCTGAAAATACTTTGTGTCACAAATTTAGGGGTTTGTTCTTCTAAGTACAAAAAGGCACTGAAGCACTAAACTGAGGTGAGCTGTGCCTGTGTGATGGTCCTCTCCCTTCAAGAAGAAAGCACTATGAAAGGTAAAGGATTCCTCCTCTCCCTTCCCCTCAAATTTCGGGCAACCAGCTCCCATGGCAGGGTCTACCCTTCTATATAAAACTGACAGTCAGAAAGTAGCAATTAATTGGTTTTGATCTGACAGCTGCTGGAAGTGTAAACCCCTTCAGGTAGTGCCAGTCCCATATCCCTCTGTGAAACAATTACTTAAGAAGCAAAAACGAAGCAACAATAAAAGTGTCATGAAGTCGACTCAAACAGTGTAGCAAAGACTCTGGCAGCCCCGGAAACTCCTCGATTAGTGTCAGTAAACCAGCCACACAGGACACCTGCCTCAGCTGTTCTCACCACCAGGGAGCAGAGCCAAGCCTTCCACCCTACTCACCAAAACCAAATCCCCAGGAGCCTGTGCCTCCAACACTTCTGCCACTCGGTGAAAAGCCTCAGGTTAGTCAGAGACTTGAGCACTTAAGAAGGTTGTTCATAACAGCCATTCTAATTCTCCTGGTCTTCAGAAACACAAAGATGTGAGGTACAGCACTAAATACAAACATAAAGACTTTATTGAACGCTGCTCAATTCCCCAAAGATCTTTCATTACAAAATTTTTCCACACAACTGCAATTTAAGAGATTGGAATGGTACTCTGATAAAAGATGTGAAAAATACTTGATCAAGTAAACAGACAAGACTTCTATTGTCAGCTTTCCACCTTTAAGAAACAGACTGCATTTTCTTTAAAGAAAACAAGGAACTATTTCTTGACATTCACTTTCTTCTTTACTATTAAAAAAAAAATAATGCCAATTTTGGTCTCTTCTTCAGTCCATGAGATGCTAAAACTAACACAGAAACATCCAAGATAGTCTGTGAGAGAGACCTGCAGTAAGCTGCAGGGTCCTTGGGCTGATGAGGAGCATCATTGATGGGCTCTCTAGAGGAAGCTCCATCCTCAGCTGTAGCAGGAGGAAATCCCTAACTAGCCCAGGACCAAGACACAGCAACAATGGGGTAGAGGCACTGGCCACCCCAATCTGTTGCCACTGACTCTCTCCCTACCTTGCCTCCTTCTAATGTGAGCGTTACATCAATCTAAATCTGACTCCAATCAGGAATTCAAGGACAGCACTGTATCCGAGTTCCTTTCAATGCTGTAAGGGGCACATACTGAGTATCTCAAGTTACTGGTAACGTACCTTGGTTTTATTTGAGAAAATACAGCACAATTAGAAGCCTTTTCTATCATCTTAACCAAAGTATGCAGCAATGTGAAAAGCACATACAAAACAAAGAAAAATGTGTACATAGCAAACTATACCACCTATGTGCAACACAATCAAAAATTCAAGTCATAATTCTCACCACTCCCATAATTATTTCACTCATTAAGGATGATAATTCAGTTCTATGAAACGTTGGAAGTGACAGTCTATCAATAATTAGACAAATTTACAATATGCTGTGGTAATGACATCACTTAACTGCTGTATTTAAATTCAAATCCTTACAATTGCCAGAGAACAAAATTGGCTGTTTCTATTATACTGATGAGGTTTCTTTTGCAAATCCTTATATATTTCAAAAGGGTACAAAAAAAGAATGTCTGCCGAGTAGAGGTGGTCATTTCTTTTATTTGGCACTTGTATTATGTGCATTGAGCACGTTGTGAGTCTGCTTTTCTGCCATCGCCTTCTTAAGCTTTAACTCCTCTAGCCTTCTCCACAACTCTTCACGTTCCAATTCCTTTTTTTTCTCTCTGTAGAAAAGAGTGAAGGATCAATTTCAGATGTGTTTTAAGCACAATCTGGAAATGCAGTAACTTAACTGTTGTTTACATCTAATTCCTCTTACAAGTTTTTCTCCAAAGCTTATTTTTAGAGGAAATCATCACACAGTTTCCTCAATTAAAAAGTGAGCATACAAATCAGTAATAGTTAGTGGTGAAACTGTAGCTTTGCTCCACCAAACGCAGACAATTGCTGTAGTGTGGCCTTGCACAGACAGCTGCAGTTCTAAGAAGCCTCTTTATCACATGCAAACAAATTAAGGGACTAAGCATTAGGAGGGGAGAAGAACACAGCTACTGAAAGGATACTTGGCATGTGGTCTCAGCTGGCCAAGGATAACCTACACACCCTGCCTCCCTTACTCCAGCAGTGCTGCTCAGTAGGTTAGTAGGGTAAGATGTTTTTGCTGAGCTAGAAGGCATTCTCCAGCTAAGCTCTCTTCAGACACCCCTGAGGCAGCAGAGCCAGCAGCAGCTGAGCCCAGTTTCACCACACAGGAGAGCACGTGCTCCCTGCACAGGCAGGATGAGGAGCTGGGGACTTCCTGGGCCTTCAGCTCCCACCACATCACTGCACATGGGAGCGTCACACAAGGGACATCTGGTGAGCAGTTCCACTACAGAACCCCACAGGCACAACAGCAAAGTAACATCTGAAATTACACCTTCGAGGCACAATCTGCAACGGGCATTTGAAAAAAGAACCTGTACCTTTGCCTTTCTGCTTTGTATGAGCTTGTGAGTTCATCAAAAAGCTTGCCATTCATTTCCATCAGGGTTTTCAGCACATTGTATACCAGTGCCACAATGGTTCTAAAACAGAAGCAGCACAGCCATTAGAGTTACTCAGTGACAAAATTAACTTCACTAAACAAGCATTTGATTTCTATTTTGGACTCTGAGTTTCTTATTCAAGATACTACTGTAAGGTCAGTGAGTTTCTGAAACAAAACCCTTTTCATTTTATTAATTTACAGAGGAAATTATAGTATAGTTAAACATTTTTTTGAAACAGCTATTTAACCTTAAATTCCTGACTTCTGTAATATGCACAGGATACAATTATTCATGCTGTGGCTGTACTTTAAAAGGCATTCAATTATGTTAACCTTTAATAAACCGAGTTTTAACAACAACTTTGTAATATTTGAGTAATGAAATATGAGAGTCTAGAAAAATAAAACTGCTGGCTAAATAGCTTCAAGAAGGCAACGGTGGAGCCACAGGAGCATAGTTTAGCACAACCACACAAAGCTCTCCCAGCAGCGTTTCTGGGCAGCAGGCAGTGTTGCTGCACATGCCCCATTAGAGAACTGAATCGAGAACATCAGATAATGGTTTTGGGTACCTTAGTTTCTTCAAGAAACTCAACAGCTTGTGCAGCACAGGCTGTGTGTTATGTGGCTGCCCTTATTTCCACATTAAGTATCCTTCTTTTTGTGGTAACATTTGTATTTCAATGAACTGTTTTAAACACTGTGTTGTTTATCTCCTTTAAACCCTCTCTTAGTTACACAGAAAAATACAAAAATAGCAACAAAACAAAACAAAAAGGTGCCTGGCATTAAGGTTATCACTAATCAAAAAGTAGGTAAACTGTCTTCCCCATCTTTTCCCTCACTAGCAGTTCCCCACTGACTGCAAGGCTGCAGCCTTGTGACCTTGAAAAATAAGTAAAAAAAAAAAACCTAAAAGAAGTAACCAAAGGACCAGGTTTGCCTTTTCAGTACACTCTGTCCTAGGAAATCTCCCAGTTGTCTGTCAGTGCCTTGCACTCGTTCAGAACACACAGTATGCTTTGCCTGTTTACACCCTTTTTTTCCTTTTTCTTTTTTTTTTTTTTTTTTTTTTGCATCCTAGCATTCATGTGGTTTGAAGTCAAAAGCTTATTCAGAGTTTTGGTTTTCTGAGAGGAAAAGCTTGATTTTGAGTATGTGATTAAGTCCATATCAGACAGCCAAGATGAATGTTTTGCTGCCCTCCAAAACAGACTAATACAAAAGGCTTAGACTTTCTTCCCCAAACCTCCTTGTCCTCAAGGTATGCAATTATTCTGTGTCTTTTACTTCCTTCATAAAGAGCAACTTCTGTCTACAGATTGGAGGATGTCTCTCTTTCCCAAATTGCTGAGGTCCCAAGTATCTTGATGCTCCAAGAACTAGTTCCCCAGAATTCATATTCAGTCTCAGCTGCTAGATTTACAACTAGACACACCACCTAGATAAATTCAGAATAATTTCAAAGCCTCCAAGGGCTTAAAAACAGGGCATCTGATTTACTCCAGGGCTGTGGGAGGCTCCTGCTCACTCTGGCTTTTGCCTGCACAAACTTCACATTCTGCACACTGACCTGTAACTAAATTGAGGGTGCTGGCACCAGCACACTTTGCTTTTTAGTATTTCAATATCTTTCAAACATGATATAAAAACACTAATATTTAACTTGTGGCATTAAATACAATCTGAAGTAATCACTCATTTCTCAGTCCTACAATCCTATATAGTGGTAGGCATTACTCTTAGAGTATCTTTTTCCTTTCTTATCTCACTGGGCAGCAATAACTATTTATTAAGACACAGAATCTGATTCATCTTAAAGCAGTAAAGCATAAATGTAGCAGAAGCAATTCTTGGAAATGGTTTTGGTCTAAGTAGCATTAATCTCCATTTTGAACTAACACATAAGATCAAGTGTCATTACAATATAAAGACCATCATCCGATTTCCTCATACTTTCCCAATAAATTCCAGGTCTCCATCATAACAATGCAGAACAGTGAAAGCACAATATAGCTAACAGTGGCATTCGTCTATTTAAGTAAAAATGAAATCAATTTATAAGCTCACAATCCAAACCTGAAACAGTGGACAATTTATTTAATATAGATAAAGTTAAAACATTACATACGGATTCCAGTGTTCTTTGGAGATCTTGTACAAACTGCCAAACATAATTGGTAAAATTTTGTCAATGTTCTCTTCAATCAGGCTAAGAATATATTCATTATTCCAGAAGTACAAAGCTCTTTCTGCAACCTGAAACGCAAAGTTTAGGGGTCAACAACTATAAAATAAGCTATTGCAAGGTTGGGGGGTTTTTTAATCCTTTTTTTTTTTTTTTATTTACCTGAAAATGTGAACTTGACACACTCTTGGATATTTGCTTAAATAAAGGCTCTTCTATTTTTTTGAATTGTGTCGGTTCTATTACATCTAAGATTTCTTCAATTTCACCTAAAAACATTACCTGTTTGTTTAAAAAAAAAGGAATGAGAATGTTCTAAAAACGCCATTGTAAACAGAAACAAAATACAGCTTATACATTAGTCATGAATCCTGCAAAGAACAGTGTGTATAATTACAATACATTAGACATTCACAGGGCTTTTGCAGCCTAAAAGAAGTCAATCGTCCATTTCAGCTACCAGGATACAGCTCCCCTCTTGGACTTCTTTTGTGTAAACACTCTGAATACTTCAAACTGCTTCTGCATTTTATTTCAAGAACGGCTGCAGAGATTACAATTATGCAAGATATCCAAAATAAGTTTTGAAGGGATAAATAGTTATTTCCCCTATAAAACTGCAACCAGCAGAACACTGGGTGGGTGGCACAGAAAAATTTAACACCACTTGGAGAAACAAGGACAACAACGTTAAGGGATCCTAACTTTTAAAGAGCTGTCATGGATGGGATCTGGTCGCATAAATCAAACTTCTGGTTTTTAAACTCCTTTAACTACACAGGAGAAACCACGAAACAAAAATTTCCCAAGACTGTTTAAAATTATTTGCATACTACAAAACAAAAAAAAAGTATGTTTGCTTTACAAGACACTTGCTCAGCATCTCAAAAGCGTCACGTTGCAGATGACTACCTTCAGCCTGGTCTATACCTACTAAAAATATTTCTCACCTCAGAAAATTGTTTCTTTATACAATATCTTAATTAGAATGCAACTTCGAATATGGTTTTAACATAGTGAGAACAGAGACATACAAAACAATTGCACTGAGTCGCATGACAAAGGGGAGTGCCTCAAGAAGCTTCAAGAACTCCAAGTTTTCTGCAAAATCTCTTGAGCACAGCAGAGGGAAGGTTTGTGAACGTGCCCCATGACATTTTACTTCACAGCAGACACCAGAAATGAGAGACAAAACCAACCTCTTTCTGACTGCATGTTTTGGGCCAAAATTTGAGCAGTCCTCTGATTACCTATATGAAGAATACAAACAAGTTAAAGCAGAACAAGTTTCTATTACATACTTGATAAGATTTAAAAAAAAAAGGACTAGTTTGCTTTTCCTTATCCAGAGTGTTTCAGTGAAAACTGAATACAGCTAAATGCAGTCCCGTTGAAAATAACCACTCATTTAAATATTTATCTTGTTTGGGTTATTAGAATAACAGACCCCGATCACTTTGCATGTCTGTGATATATCTGTTCACACTCTGCTCCCATCCCAGTGCATACATTAACTGATAGGAAACTGATCACATCAGAGCATCACAATATGAAGTTGACCTCCCCGTGGCTAAATTTCACAGAACATTTTTTTGTCTTCTACTCATCCATACTTCGGGGGGCACCTTGGCATCAAAGGTTTGGAGCCTGAGAGGAAGCACTATATGCTGCCTGCAGAAACAAGGTTCTAAGAGGAGCCACAGCCTCCAACTCTTCCTTTTCTCTGCTAGAATATGAAATGTTAGACTGGAAACTAAAGTAGGAAAGACATGAAATTGCAGAGAAAATATATTCCAGTATCTATGCTACTTTACACGAGACTGGAGAAAAAAAAAAAAAAAAGGCAGGAAAATTAGGTGGAAAGTTCAGCACCTAAGAGAATGGGGAGAACAAAGAAAGGCTGGAGGCATTTTTCCTAGAAAGAAAACATCTCATGTGGCATCTAAATTATAAAATTAATGCTGACTTGAAAAAAAAAAAAAAGTTGTAGCTATGTCTCAGACGCAAAAACATTCTCAGAGCCTTATAAGCTTTCATTCCGAGAGAGGGACCTCTATTTTTATGATACAACAGCACCTAATTGATCAAATCCAAAGGGAAAACTTATTCGCCTATTTGAATACCTTCCATATTTGCTTTTTGTCATGTGGAATTCTTTTGGCTTTCCAGCTGGCTGTTTTACTCACCACTACATGTACTACCAAAAGTGGTTTTCCAGAAGAAGGAGTCAGTATGACTTTAAGTGCCCACAAGTCTTTATCCTAGGATACTCACACATCCCCCTACTACACAACTGACTGTCGCTTCAAATGACACTGAGCAAATACAGAAGCCTCAGGCAGCTGGTAAAGTTCTATGCTCAAATCCACAAAAACACAGCAAGTTACAAGGAAAGAAGAGTTTCCCCACAAAGCCTTGACCATACAGTTCCACCCAGCTGGCTGGAAGACGCAGACTACTGGAATATTAACAGCAGCATCTGACACCGATGAAGGAGCAGGAGGTCGGGGTCAGCCCACACGGGTGACACCTTTGCCCTCTGGCCCAGAGGCAGAGCTCCCCGCCTGGAGGCAGGCACTGACCTGGCCTCCTTGCTGCTGGAGCAGAAGAGCTGGGGCAGGTGGCACAGTGAGGGAGGAGAAGTTTTGAGTTCCCCCACTTCACTGCAGTTACTGGATCAGTCAGTCCTTCACTCGCTTGCTTCTCCTCCAAGGAGTCAGACTTGCATGAATTAATTACATTTGTTTCGCTAGATTAGTAATTTAAATTTGTGTATGTAAAAATACTTCAAATCCATTTTCTGTTAGTTACCTTAAAACTGAATGACTCTGTTGAGATTTCATAATTCTACAGAACAAACCCAAACATTTCCAGGTATAACAGCTCATTCTGCTGACATCCTCCCTTCCCTCTGAGCAATGCACGTAAGCCAAACAACTTCAGACAAGCACATTTGCCAACAAAAAGTGCGAGAACCTACCACACACACCTAACTGGAACATGAATTTACTGGTCTCGAGCAAGAGCACAAAACTGAGTTTTCTAGAAGAGTCCACTTTCCAGCAGATGTTACTGCAAGAATGTCTGAGTATACTTTGCTACAGAGACTTGTATTCTCAACTTGATAAAGAAATAACAAGTTTGAGCTTAACAGCATACACGTCAAGAAGACTTCTTGCTCCTCCTTGCTGGAATATCAGTTTCCAGCTTGACTGTGCTTTCATATCAAAAAGCTGATACATTCACATCTATGTTTATAGATTTTATTCAAAGAAGTAGTCAATATAAATGGAGATCTGAAATCCTGTTGCTCTTACTACACAAAAGGCTTAGGATTAATATTCTTCCTTGAGCTACAAAATTTCCATAAAGTGACTTACAACAGTAGGCACCTGCTAGAAAACTTGTCCCACATACAAGGACTGCACGTTTAGCCTGATTTCTTCAATGTAAAGGCCATTGCACTCAGCAGGGTTAGGTAACAAACTCTTCTTGTCAGCTCTGCAAACATCAGCACTGACCTGAGGCAGACTACCATAGCTACAAGAGCTCAGATTGAATGTCCTCTAAATTGACCCTGAGTGACAATTCCTGCCAGAAAAATAACAGGAAGGTATGCGTGAAGACAGCCTTCTGATGGAGTTCTTAAAATATTACTTGACCTAAAGCCAAGAAAAATTTCCAATGCTATCTCATCAGTTGCCCCAAATTTTAACATTTATTTTTCAAGCATTTCAGAAAGTTTCTTAAAGCTGATCATCTTATTAACTTCAACTTCTCTACAAAGCACGTTTTACTGTGCGCTCAGAGTAACGACCAAAGCAAACACAGGCAGTGACTCTGCAGTGAATTCTCCTGTCTCCTCCATTCTAAATTCTCCTTTACTGATTAAGAAACAACCAGAATTGTATATACTACAGTCCAGACAAAACTCAGAATTGCACAATGGCAGTCCTAGTTCAAAGCCCTGCCTTCTTCACTTCCAAGTCTGGGTTTGGATCTTGCACCACACTTCTGTAAATTCATGTCAGGAAGTTCTGACTTTGTCACGTTGTCACTTCATTCACTCTTGCAGGTTTTTATGTAATACTACACACTTTCTGCTCACATATCAACTTTAACTGTCAAAATGCCTGGGTTGTTTTATCACTTGGCTTAAGGAATGTGGGTTATGCAATTCCTTTCTCCTCACCCTATCCTACAAAATAAGCTAATTGACCAGTGTAGCTGAGAACACTGCAGCACAGGGGGAAAGAAGATGTTTTCAAGCACACAAAGCAAATTGCTGGACACCTTCCACCACCTACAAAATAACTTGTCAGCTGATGGGGAACATCAGTACTGAAGTGCCTGTGCAGAAAACAAGCTTCCACTGAAAGACCAGTGAAGATCAGTGTTGCTTTCCCCAAGCTGTTTATCTTTTTTTCTCTATAGAAAAAGAAACAGAATTTGCATAAGCTCTTCATTTTTCTGTCACAAAAAAAAAAATAAAGTACTTAAAACTACCTTACTTGTTTTGGAAATATTTCTGATTGTCCAACTAAAACCAGTTTCTGCTGTAGCTGGTCTGACATTCATTCTGTGTTCCCACGAGCTGCTGCACTGCCCTGGGCCTCTCTTCTTTTTTATGGGCCCTGCCAAAGCCCTTGCATGAAGCACTGCAAAACCCCTTTTTAGCTGAGCTGTCAATATGTATCATGGGATATTGTCTGGCAAAAGCCACTGATGCCTGAAGCACCTGTATTCTGACTGCCAAGAGGCACCCCAGGAACTGAAGAGACAGAACAGGAACAGCGCCTTTGGAATTTCAGAGTTCTGTCTAAATAAAGTGTCGTTATTCTTTTCAACTTGTTTTGGGATTGTTTATTCCCTAAAACATTACAACTTAGCCATGCAGTGGCTAAGCACAAGGAATCAATAGAAAAAACACTGAAATTTTATTTCTTATGAGGAGAGAATACAGTTGTGACAAGCATGATAGAGCATAGACTTAAATAAAAGTTTGAGCCACTAATATCTTGGTCACAGGTTAAGAGAACTGCCCTTCCAGACCCAGCATTTTCTTAACAACTGTTCTGGATTTAATTTTTATCCCCTAGGAAAACCCCACCTGTGGATCTTTAATCAGGATAGCACAGACAGCACTGCTATACAATTCTAACAAGTGACACTGAAATATGTAATTGAAATTAAAAATAGAAAAACATTCAACTGAAAAACACTTACAGGCTCTGTTAAAGTTGTATCTTTTTCCAGGAACTGTACAACACAATAGGCGAGCTAGAACGTAAGTCATATGATTATTTAGTTTAAACAGACACTGTTTAGACATTGCAGCATAACTATCACAACTTCTAATAGAAGCACTTTGGATCATGGGCAAACCCAATCCAAAACATCCCTACACAGCCATTTCATATTAGTCCAAACTAAACAAAACAGCAATTAAAGCAGCAATATATACAGGCCTGCTCTATCTGACAAAAACTTCCCACATACCAAAAATCATATTTTTTTTGCCATCTTAGAAGAAAATTACTTTTAAGCTTGACAGGTATTTCCTCAACTCAAATCCAGTAACCAGTATTAACATTACAAAGCTATCATTTTCAAACATCTATATTGGAGTAGAAAAGGCTATATTTTCAGTAAGAAACAAGTTTTAACACAGGTTTGACTGAGCCCACACTGCACACTGCTCAAATACTCGATACCTACAGCACACAACAGTCAGCAGTAAGATTACAGGTGAAAGAATTTTAACACATTCCACAGCCACAAGAGATCAGGTAGCTGCTGACCAGATGAATGTCCTGTGCAGCAATGGCCAACAAGTGCCTGTGGAAGGCTGTAGGAAGTGGGGAAGCACAATGTCATCAAGTCACCAGCACTGCTCTCCCGGCCTCTAGGGGTTTCTGTGCAGGATCTTCTCAGGCCAAGGTGTCATATTTCATGTTATATAATTGCTTAGAGTTTAGTTAATTAGCACAGAGTTGAGTAACTAAATGACCATCCCATGCAGAAACCATACAATAATCCTATTACTGAAGCAGTTACAATCCTAGATTCCATTAAGACTGATTTTAAGAAGTCACAGTAATTTTCATTTAGCTATATAAAGCAAAGACAAAATTGTATACATGTGTTACATTTCACTACTCAGGATGCTTGCATTCAAGCATTACATTTCCTTCCTTTTTTTTTTTTTTTTTTTTAATCTGTTATGCCAAAGCATATAATTACAGTGCTATAATGGCAACAGGTCTAATTTATTTCTTTTACCCTTAGGCTATGGATGTATTTGTGTAGTTTCAAAAAATAGTAATGTCACACATTAATCTCATAAAATCCCATTAGATATATATATAGTACAATATTACTTTATTGTTCAGAGATGCACAGACTCAAGCTTAATTCAGCTTTGAGGCTTTCACTTTCAAGGGTTGGCTATGTTTGCACTGTAGCAACAAAGCAACCAGGCCACTTCTGATTGACAAGCAGATTTAACACTGGCTTACACCCTTGGGATAATGGGAAACCAGGAACACACGGTGCTGGGTGTGTGTGCAAAGTGTTCTATGGAGGGACAGTGGAGTGGCCTGGTCAACAGACCAAACACTGCTTTTGGGTACACAGTACAGCTGAATTAATAGGGCCCCTTTCAGGTACCCATGAACTGGATTTGACATATTCCAGAAAAAAATAAAAAAAGGACAGTTTGCTGTACTGATCAGTCAACTGAGAACACCTTTGGGAGGTGACTGGTCCCTTTTGTATCACTTGACTCATTCCAGGGAGCAGCCTATTGCATAGCAATAAACCACAAAGACAAGTGATTTAATTGATTTAAAACTTCATATGAGAATTAGGAATTAACTGAGCTCTTCACTTGATCCTGTTTGTAGACTACACAGGCATAATGATTTCACTTTAATTAAAAACCCATTAGTCTATAAAGAGCTCTATTAGTGAGCTAAGTTACAAGACAAGTTTTAATTAGCCACAGCAGAATTACTTGCAAGTTTGCATCAAATATATTCAATACTCAAGTGTCATTCGTCTGGAAAGGATACAGATTATCCCTCAAATAAAATGTTGAATGTCTGTGGCAAGTATAAGAATCAAAGTCAGATGAAGAGCTGCAGCATTCTGACAGTGTGTCATGGATCTACATAATTTCCCGCTGATCCAGAGAGCTACTATGCATTTCTGCCATTTATAAATGGCAACAAACATTCTCCTCCCCACCCCATCACTGGTTTGGCTTTAGAAATAAAAAAGCACTTTTGAAATAAGTACCTGACCATACTCAAGGTTCTTTTAGAAACAGCATTTAGGTTACATAAAAGAAATGACAACAGCACAAGGTCCTGGGATTAAATGAAACCTAAAGTGTGACAAGACTACAAGCAAAAAGGCCTCCCACTTCAGTTGACATGACTTTGACTTATTGTTACATTCTTTCACTTGCAATATATGCTAAATATTAAATCAAAATTACCACTTAAATATAAGATCTATGAGGTTTTTTTTAAGTGTGACTGTGTGACTGAATTTGCAAATATTTTGGAATATTGATATTCTAACACATACTGTTTTCAAGTTTCATTATTTTCAAGTGTAAATACAAAAAACCCCACCACGCTTAGAAATAGGCAAAAGCTTACCTGTGCATGAAACAAAGCTAATCCCTTTGCAGTATGCATGGGAATCAGAACTTTCATAAGGAACTGTTTGTGTTCTGCTTTCAGTGGCAGTGCAAAACCATTGATAATACTGAAAACATGAATAAGCAGGATTTATTTTTAATTAAAATATATTTTTTCCTAGCAAGTCAAGAATTTCTTTAAGTTCAAGAGACACTCCATTTCCAGTTCAGTTTCTAAACCTGATTATTTTGAAGCCATTAAACAGCTCTACATATGCACAACCTTTAAAGTTTTGGTATCATGAGAGTTTAGGTTCTTGGTAGCAATATCAGAAAACCACAGTAGAAGACAAATAATACTCATTTGATGAGCTGAAATATTTTTATCATGACCTCCATTAAGTAAAATCATCTACGGTAAGTCTTGCTGTTCAATTGTTAAGCTTAGATAGATGCATCAGAAAGCTGATCCATTTTTCACCCACCATCAATAGCAACTTGAAGAGAAAGAAGAATAGATGGCATACGATTTTCAACTATTTTAACACTGTAATTTGAACAGTCATTTTGAGATTGTCAAATAACCTTTCCCTTCAAAAACAAAGCTAAAAAAAGTTTATCATTGATCCAGTCATCTTATATAGAACAGATAAAAGTCCTTCAGGAAAAGGTTGGCTTCTTTTTCCCCCCTTACATTTTAAGCAAATCTGAGAAAATAATGGTATCCCTTTCACTTGATTTTCATGAAAATTTTTTCCACAGTAGCTTCATAACGTTTGTATTTTCAGTTAGACCAGAAATATTTTAACAATTTTCTACTGTGGAATTTGTGACAACTTTGGAAAAACAATAAACAATTTTGGAAAACCACCACAGAGAAACTTCAAAGTTAAAAATTAAATTAGTGAAATAATGTAAAAAAAGGTAACTAAAAAAACCTTAGCACTTACAAGGTTTTCCTGAATAGAATCTAAAGAAAACGAGCCTGCTGAGGACTAAAGCATTTCATTCAGCATGAGGGCAAAAGTTAACATTCGGTTTCTGAATCAAAGAACAAGTCATCTATCAGATGTAAGATAAGCAAGGGTAGATAGGTCTGACAAACAAGGACCCTTGAGAAACATTTTGCCAGTCACCTTTAAAACTTGCACTGAAAAGTGAGTAATTTATACTCTGTATCCTAATTTAATACTCATGTGGTAACCAAGACAGTATTAGATTATCAGTGACTGCACTTCATCACTTGTTGCTGGAATAACTCTCTCCCCACCCTTCATTCCCAAAGCAGAAAAGCTGAAGCAAACATCCACAATAACATGTTATATTTCTTCTGTGTCAGATCAAACTTACCTTCCTAATATCTCAAGAAGTTCAGCAACACCATTGAAGTGCTCTGTTTCATATATAAACCTGTTGCCAAAAGAGACAACCATCAAAAAAGAATCCAAAGAAATAACCCTTAATAAGCCTCAAATATTTGAAAGCCAGATCACAAAATAAAACCAGGTCTTTTATTTCAAGAACAAGTCACTGCAGACCCAGACCATAAAGGCACGATAAAATATTCCTCAGCACAGTCACACACGCACACACAGCGTACCTGAGGAAAATGTTGTTTATCTGTTTCCTG
Source organism: Empidonax traillii (assembly GCF_003031625.1). Taxonomy (NCBI): domain Eukaryota; kingdom Metazoa; phylum Chordata; class Aves; order Passeriformes; family Tyrannidae; genus Empidonax; species Empidonax traillii. Next base: position 210,289 of record NW_020955489.1, on the reverse strand, counting down.
ATGAATGCTCTTAAACCAAGGAATTTTCCATAAATTCTATGAAGAACTGTCTTTAGGAAATCACGTTCTCGTGGGTCTTCACTATCAAAGAGCTCCAACAGCTTTAAAAATTAAATTTAAATGTATTACTTTTGAAAGACTTGAACTTTGTTTTGTTACTACCTGATTTAGGTGTTATCTTTAATTTACAAGCTTACATTAGGAAAAATATAACCACCTTAACCGTAAATTTTGTTTACATGTCAATAGCATATTTTCAAAGTTACATTTTTAATCAAGGTGTTTTTTTTAATAAACCCATCAGCTTCATTCCCTTCCAAAGCCTGTATACAAAGACACCAAAGCCATTCCAATAACTATTATACTATCAAAATAAAAATAAAATTGCAAGAATGAATGACCAAATCATAGGCAAGTGGTATACTTGTTAAGAAATCACAATGAATCAAATCTGTGTCATATTTACTATTTCTTAATTAAAAACCTTTACTAGTTATCTCCAAAAGATACTTATGTCTTGATGGCTAAGCAAAAGCATTCCTATATATAAGATTTTACAATTAACGAAGAGTTCACAAAATAAGCACAAGATAGGTAATTATTACCTGATTCTCTGCTAATACTGACTAAATGCTGCAAGAAGCTAACAAGACTTTGCATGCATTCTTTTTGTAGAATTTTTTTTCAAGGACACAGAAAAGACCACACTCAATCGAAAACATCAAGAAATACTCCAATCACATTACAGACCATTAATTTCGGATTTTTTTTCCTTGCATGTTCAAGTAACAGCATATTCAGAAACGCTAGATGTCTTGAACAAATTAGTAACTTCACTCAAGCAGACACTACCATCTCCTGCTCAGCCAGTGTCTCTGGTTGGGTATATCTGTGCCAAGCAGCACAAGGGACTGGAAACAGCTGTTCAGGAGCTTTGTTCAGGCTCATTTCAATTTTATATTTAGAAGGAATTTCTCAAGGTCACTACTCCACCTTTTTTCCCCATATATAGCTAGCTGTTCATTGCACTGTCTGTCTTTCTTGTACTCTAGAGAAAAATCAAGTGAAATGTCAGAAACTGAAACTCTACAACAGGGCTCTTAAGACCACAGGTCAATTAGTAAACTGGATACCCACAGCCAGTAGTTTAGCAGCAGTTTCAGGCCTAAATTTTATGGGAAAGTTGAATAAAACCGAGAAGAAGGAAACATCTATAAATAAGAATAGTAGAACCAAATAAGTAGAAATTAAATGCAGTCACTGAAGGTGGGGAGGGAAAGAGTCCATCTATGTTTTCACTTTCCACTGCTGTATTGTGATGGCCTGCCAGCACTCACTCTTCAGATAGTGAGCAAACAAATATTTTGACATGGTGAGAAAAAAAAATCCCCTCTGCGTTCACCTTGAACAAAAATTGCTATGGTATTCCACAATATAATTCCTTGAGCAGCTATATTTAATACGAAATCTCACTTCATTTTTTTGCTCATAAATTGTTACTTTGCATAGTGAAGCATGAAAGCATAGAAGATTTTCCTATGTACTTTCTTATTTGATTTTTCTCCTGTGATTAGTACATTGATAGTAAAGAGACTGACACTATTTATACACAAGTTAGCAGATGTTGGAACACATTTCATGTACAGTGAGTACACAAACTTTTTACAGGAAAACAGTTTGCTGCAAGTTTTCCTGTGATAAATCTATTAAAAGAAACAAACAAAAGCACTACAAAAATGTAATTAGCACGCTGTTGATTTGACTGAAATTAAGTTAAAAATTATTAAAAACACAATTTGCATTCACAAGTTACAAATATCTTGCACTGCAAAGCGCTGAGGTTGATACCTCAAAATGAACTGTTGCTGAAGTTACTAATTACATATACCCCCCGTGGTATGGTGTGCTGTTTATTTACTGTTTGGCAGAAACCACTGCTGAAACAACTGAAATTTACCCTGTGTCAACATGAAAACTTTAAATAGCCCATCTGAAAAATTACACTCGAGAGGTAATTTTTAAATCTAGGGGTGGGAAAACTCCCCACTTACCTGCTGTACAAATTTCTGGTCAATATATCGCTTTGCAATGCTAGGCTGAAAATCCGGGCTCTCCAAAAACCTCAGGAAAAATTCATACACCAACTACAAACATTGAAATGAAAATTTTCAAGTTAGTAAGTACACCATAACACTGATCTCAGACCTGTCACCACCACCAAAGCCAGGGGGACTACTCACATGTTTAAAAACTACCAAAGGAAATCAAAGCCTAACACAACTGCTTAATCACAGCCTCTACCGGAATTTTACTGAAAGAATTACAGTAAGTATCAAAAACACTTTAATTCCCTGAAGTGTCAAAGCTTAATAAATAATCTACTGAAAATATCACTACTGGGCAAAAAACAAGTTCTTAATGTTACACATGTTCACATTTCCTGCCGTGTTAAGAATTCTTTATGTAGAAATAACTTACCAAACACTCGGCAGCAATGAGGCTAAAATTAAGTGCTCTAACATCACATAATTCCTTAAACAGATGAAGAAAAAGCTGCTAAGTATTCCTGAAATTAAATTTCAGCTGCAAACTCCAAAAATGAAGAGCCACATGAAAAAGCTGAATGAATACAGAGAAATTGAAAGAGTTGGGCTTAACATTAGGTTTCTATATCCTGGACACGCAGTTCTAACAACAAGACCCTCTGCAGATTTATCTTCAATATCTGTTATATTTTGTAGCATATTATTTCTGTGAGTTCAAGTTCCAGTTTGCTACAATCCCACAACACCCTCAGATAAAATATCTGACAGGAGGTAGGGTTAGCAAGAGCCTGGGGTAGCAGAGGAAGACATGAAGAGGCCACACCACATGTCTCATATTTTGGGGTTCATCAAGAGGCCAAGACACAAAATACTGTCCTTCTGTAATGATGTTAAGATTAATAAAATACATATAAGGCATTTCTTAACTAAGATGGAATTGAGAGGGAAGATACTGTACATTTAGATTCCATTCAGAGTTGTTTATGTTCTCAATGCCTATTTCATAACTCCATGTTAGCCAAACAATTGATTAGTAGTAATACCAAAATGCAATTTAAGTACATAATGCCATCACTGACTGGACTTCTAAATAAAACCCACACAGAGCTGTGCTCATACTCACAGGCATGTATTTCAGCTATTATCCCTCCGAGAGCTCTAATTAAACTAAGAGCCAGCACCTGAGTAATTCATAATTATAATTATCAAGTTCACTTGAGAGAAATGCGTGACAGCGAGTACTTTTTATCTGGAACATTTGAGCTGACAGTTACTTACACATAGCCTCAAGGAAGGCGTGCTGCATCTGCAAAGCAGAAGCTCAGAAACACAAGTTACCCTTCACTTTCTCCTCCTCTGACAGACTGTAACAAGAGCTTTTCATATCAACAGTTTACATAAAATCACAGAATTGTTTTGGTTGGAAGGGACCTCTGGAGATCATCCAGTCCAACCCCCCTGTCGAGGAAGGGTCATCTTGAGCAGGTGACACAGGAACGCATCCAGGTGGGTTTTGAACATCTCCAGAGAAGGAGACTCCATGACCTCTCTGGGCAGCCTGTTCCAGTGCTCCCCCACCCTCAGTGTACAGAAGTTCTTCCTCATGTTGAGGTGGAAGTTTATGTGTTTTAGTTTATGGCCACTGCCCCCTGTTCTGTCACTGGGTCCCATTGAAAAGAATCCAGCACCACCCTCTTGACACCTGCCTTTGATCCCTCTCTCTCAGTCTTCTCTTTTCTAGAATAAACAGACTCACGTTTACGAATTTCATGTAACAGAACTGTATTAAAACCCAAGCTTCCCTGTACAGCCTTAATTTAATAACACAAAGTTGCCAAATAGACAACATAAGACAGAATTTTTAAAAGCTTGGTAAAAGACAATCCAATAATATAATTTTAAATATTACCATACTCCATCTTCTGTCTTAGAAAAAGAGCTCAACCAAGGCTGTTTAATATCTTCATCAAAGCAGATAGTGGAAATGACTGCACCCCCAGCAAGTCTGCAGACAACACCAAGCTGAGGGGGTGCTTTGAGCAACCTGATCTAGTGCAAAACATTTCTTCTCATTGGAAGGGACTTGGACTAAGGTGATCTTTAACAGTCCCTTCCAACCCAAAGCATTCTATGATTCTACTGACCTTTTTCAAATTAGCAACTAGATAAATTCATTAGTTATTTTATACAGAAATGGGAAACATATGGCCAGAGGGAGGTTATTAGCACAGCTTAATGGGGATTAATTTTGGAATTAAATTTAATTAAAGACTTCTGTAATAAATTGCTATATTAAATATCTCTGTCAAGACTGCTCTTTGTTGTGGTCACTGTGTGATAACCACTTAGACAACGCTGGAAGCTACCACAAGGAGGAAAGATAGGAAAAAAAAAAGTATGTCATGTTACCAATGAGAAAGGACAAGTTGACCCTGAAGGCCTGGAAAAATAAATACAGGATGAAACTCAAGGACTGCAAAGTCACAGGGTTCCATGAAAAAGCTCTGATAAGCATTTGCAAGCCCTTAAGCCAAGAAAGGGTTAACAATAGGATGATTAAGATTCAACTACACAGTGAAGCCATGGAAGTGATAGATGAAACCCTAGAATGTTCCAGGAAGATACTGACAATACAGACAGAGATGCACAGTCCTTCAAGTGATTGAGGAAAGTTATTAAAACCTGAAAGGATACAGAGAAGTGGCCACAAGAATTGCCATGGGATAGAGCACCTTTCATAAGTGAACACTAAACTGGCATATTTTGTTCTCCCTAAAGGACAGAGGGAGAAAGGACAACTGTGGCTTCTTTCCATGAACGGATACAGTGACTGCAATAAACATCAAGCAGAAGGACTAAGTTAGAACATAATGCTGTGACATCTTTTTACAAGCTGTCCAAGATTACCTTCAAGATATCAACTGTGCATCAAATAACTTCAGAAATCCTTGGGAGCCTTGGGAAATATATGAAACTTTCTTTATCCAAGTTATTTCAGGAAGCAAGTGGCAGAGTCCATCGCTGGATAAGCCAGCCTCTCACTTCTCCTGTATCCTAATGCTTGCAAACTTAAAAGTATAACAACATCTATAAACTAGGGACACCAGAAGGGATTCTGGCCACAAGAGATCCTACCTAAAGAGACAGGTATGCTCAACTTCAACTGAAGCATTACCATGGGAAACATTAAATCCGGGGAAAGCTGTTGGATTTAGTAGTTTTCGTTGTTAAACGTGGTCTCCTTGGGCCAAAGAGCAATGAAATACAAATCCTAATACTTCTGTGATTTGATTGTCTTTCTTGCAGGGACCACTGGAATATTACTGCTTTAAGCTACCAATTCCACCAACTGTGAGCTTCAAAAGACACAGGGGCTTTATTGCCAACCTGTTCAACCTAGTTTGGCTGTTACAAACCATCTTAAGCATTGCCTCAGAGCAACATCTTCCAAGTGGTACTCATTCTACTCAAGGTTCAGAGTCTTCTGTTGTGACTACACACTCTGGTAACTTACTAAGCCATTATCTCATGATATTGTAAAGAGAAATGACAACAGATTCAAGCGCAGAAGATATGAGAAGAGCAGAGATTCAGATCTTTTTCTTTCCCCTCCCAAAAAACTGGACCCCTGACTGTGAGATCAGGATAGAATTCTGAATTTGTTTGTAACTAAGCAGTCACAAATAGAAGCAAGCAAAAACATCCACCCCCGTTCCCCACAGTCCTTTAGACTATGCCAAAAATAATAATGCTTTTTGATGGCGGAGGCGGGGGGGAATGGTTGTGCACACCCTTTTCTTCCACACACAAAATCTGACACTTCCAGCAGCTTTGTGCTCCTGGAGGGCAAATATTAAGTTATCAAACTCAGTCTTCTACCATCCAGTAGCACATGAACTGTAAAAGGAAGGAGAGGAAAACACAAACTGTTTCCACTGTGCTGTAGTGAGCAATCTATTCCAAGGGCAGCGTGAACAACTGATGCAGGAGAGGAAAAACCACAAATAATGACCAGACAGCCTGGCCAATACTCTTTTAAAAAAGGCATGGGAAAAGCTGAAAATAAAATTTCAAATAATACCACAAGCTATGAACCTCTTTCTCTTAGAAAAGCCTAAAGCACAAGTGAACTGACCACAAAAATCAAAAGTCCTTTTCTATAAGTTCTTTTTCTACGATAATTTAACTCTCATGTGGTTTAAGTCTCAAATACTATGCTGAAGACACACTTCTTATAGCCAGTATTAGAAGTCCACTTTTTAAATAAGAGCATTTGTTGGCACAGTAGAACTGTAATATTAGAGGGGCAGAGCAGCATTTTAACTCTCAAGAGGGAAGAGAAAATGGTATGCAGATGTGCAGCAGCTATTAATCTTCTACCCACTACTAGGAGTTGCTACTTCACTTTTACCCGATACTACTTATATAAAATCAGCAAGGAACTACCCAAGGTACGTACTTACATGGCTATAACTTTTAACAGTTAATTGAAAATAAAATAAAACTCGGCAGCATTGCAAGTCAGTCACACAACTGATACAGCAATGCTATAAAAATCACGAGATTGGCACAGAAGTGCAACAACAGAATGACTGACCAACTGTTACCAAACAACGCTGATATTGTAAAGTTTTTGCATGGAGGGAGGGAAGAGGATGGGAAGAATGAGGGGATATTTATTTCTCGTTCAAAAGACAAATCAGGGTATTACTCCATTTTTTTGTCATTGTCACAAGAAACTGAACTGTTCACATTTAACTTATATTTTATTGAAACCACACTAAAAAGTGGCTCAGTCACAGAAAAACCTCTTAAGAACATAATTACCTAAAATACCATATTTTTAATACACACAGAACACTTTACAGTGCAGTCTTAAAAAAAAGAATATTTAAGCAATTTAAGAGAGTTACACTCCGCTATATTTACACATGCTAAAAAAAGCACCACTTCCCCCCCACCCCCCAAAGTATAAAAGTTCAATTGTGTTATAAAAGCAATTTTGATGTTCCTACCCAGGGCATAAAGTTACTCAAGTATTCACATTTCTTGCCTTACAAGAAGGCTTGAAAATAAAGGAATCACACACCTGTATGTGGGGCCATGAGGCTTCGAGAGTTGGTTCATCTTCTTCTGGATCAAAATCCGGGTTATCACTAGGTGGAAGTGTTCTGAAAATATTAGAACTTATCTGCAAGTAAAAAAAAAAAATAAATTGTATCACTGTTGATTTTTCCACAGGTCACACTCAGTAAGGTACTGCTTTTATCCTAAATTCACATGAAACAAAACTGCCTAAAAAAAAAGTAACATAATAACCACATTTGTCATTCTTTTTTTTCCCCTAAACTTGAAAATACAAATAGCCAAAAGTCAGAAAACATGACAATGAAAATGATAAGTAACTTTTGTCAAAAGTGCTTTACAAGTTTTTAGCTAGACATGGTCATATTTAAAAGTTTTCCCTGAAACTACGGAAATTAAAATCTGGTTTCCCTATATAAAAAACATCAAGAGCTGGAGTCTTATACAAGACAAGAAATACAGTATGACTAATCAGTTATGATTTAAACAGAGCTCTCTCCATATGTAAGACAGACAATCCCAAAAATATACCTTATTTTAGGGTTCTTCACTTCAAGATATTTCTGTTTACATTTTTCACTCTTTCACCTTTACAAAACCTTGAAACATCTTGAAATTTTTTCAGAGTTAGAAATATGTAACAGTTGTAACTTCTTGATTTCACAAAGAGAAAAAAGAGCTACCACATTACTTTTAGTAGGATATAATCACATCAAATCAATTTCAAAGGGGCAAGTTTAAAAATGTTTCTTCAGGGATTCTTGAAGTATATAAACGTTTGGATAGAAGACCATTCAGATGTCAAAAGAAAAATGTCATCTCTTCCACCAGATATAACATAGTGGATTTAAAACCCTTTAACATGAACAAAAGAGAACATGAAGATAATTTTGTTTCTGCGCTTTCTACCGTTCTTTCAGGAACACGTTTAGCACAACTTTTCCAATCACCTTTCAAAAACTCTTTTAGTCTTTGTGACCAAATCTGTTTCAAATAGCTGCTCATCACCTAAGCCTACTACGCACAAAAGAAAACGTCTGAGTTTGCAGCAAATGCTCCTGCGCATCTTCCATGGAGTCTCCAAGGTGTTCAAAGAATCTTGCAGAAAGGACTTTAGAAAAAGATCCTGAAGTCACCCAGCTGGCTCTGCACAGAAGAATCAGCTCCCTCATTAAACAAGATACAAAGCTATTGCATAAACTGACTTTTCCTTTCCTCCCGTGCCCTTCATTCCACATCCTGTTGCTGTCTCCTGTTGGGACACAGCAAAGCTGCTCTACAGCAGAAGAGCAATGATGTTCCGTATGGATGGGCACTACAGCTGTCTCCAAACTTACTGCACAGGAAAAATAAACAAACAAACACCCAACTAAAATCGACAAAAAAAAAAAAAAAAAAAAAACCACCAAACAAACAGTTGTCCTTTAATTTTGTAAACATAAAGGACTTGAGATTCCAGAGCACAAGAGCAAGTGCCTGGAGGGAGGGGGAGAGGAGGGAGAAATAGGAGTCAGAAAATGTTAATTTTAATAAAGCCCAAAAACCAAGATTACAGTCCTGGTCCTGTTATTTGCTTTGTCTACCAGGTAGACAACAAAAAACCCTGAAACACATGAATCAGTCCCCTACAGAGGATGCTTTACCTCTGCTTACAAGTCTTCTGGTTACATCTTATGAAAAGGCATCTCTTTCTAGAGATAACTGTATGATTTTGCAGAGTATTCAGTACCTCCACTATTACTGATCTCCTGACAATATAACAAACATTAAGAATAAACCTTACACCCTTCTATTTAACAGCCTGTTCCCTTAAAAAAAAAAAAAAGGGTTGTTTCCTTTATGTTTGCAATACTTTTGCTTCCTGTCTCATTCACCTATTTCTAAGGCCTTGCTAATAGTATTGATCAAAAATATGGTTTGGGTTAAAAGCCCCATTGTTCTTCTATTGGCAAATTCTTCTCTATATCCTCTTACATTATTTAAAACCTTCTCTTTCTTAAGTGGCATCTTATCCCAAAACTGTGATATGAGAAATACAAGTCATAAAAGGTTTTTAGACCTGGATAGGTTTCCAGATAATTAGAAAGCTGACATTGGGTTTAAGTTTTCTAAAAATTATATCGGAAAACAAACCAGTTAATATATTGAGATACAGCAATTACACTTTATTAAAACAAAATTTCAGAAGAGTCCTTAATTGTCTGTACACTTAACAAGGATCTAAACATTGAGATACTAGGTTCAGTTCACATCTCTGAGCGTGCAGATTAAGTATACCTGATTTCTTTTAAATTCTGAATTCACAACTCATTTAACCTGTTAGGACAGTCTCATCTACACTGGATTTTTATATTCTGTTGGGGAATGAGGGGAAGTCGATAGACACAAGGAGATAGAGGAGTAATGGAGACACCATGTGAAGGGAAGGCATGCAGGGAGACCTCCTAGGCTGCACAGACCTTGCCTATGCAATGGTCAGGAACAACGTTTTATTTAGCTATCTTTAAGAGATTGTTGACTTAGCCTTCCCAAGACTCAGGTGACTCCAAGGAAAGCAGGCTGTTTCCTTTTCAAGTTGGAGGAAATGTGTCCCAGGCCTAGGGGAAGCCAAGGGGCTTTAGAAAGAAACTGGCTCTGCTTCTGCCACTGATGCCACTCCGGCTTTTTTCAGGGAGTTTCTGTCGTCTGTCAGTCCTTTCCTACCAGTCAGATGATAGCTGAATTTCACTAAGGCAAATTTCTACTTTTTCATCCAAAAAAACATTATCCTTCAAATTCTGCCAAAAAAGATCAAATGTTTTTTTCCTTTTAATGCAGTAACACTGAACAGTCTGAAAACTTTAAAAACTTTAAAAAAAAAAAAAAATCAACAAAAAACCAAAACAGTAACTTTTAAATCTCATAGAAGTTTTGCTACAAAGAAAGGCCTCAAGTCTGACACACATGTTATTTGGAGGGAGATCCATCCAGAGTTTTTTCTGAAAGCTGGTACTTCGTCCTAATTCACAGCAAAGACCTTTTCTGCTGCCAGTTGCCAGGGAGATTAGAAATACTATTCAGGCTTGGAGGGATCTTTTGTCTCAAGCTCTCAAAAAGCTCTCACTGAGCATTTAAGGCCTTCTTCACTTTCTGTCATTTTAGGGGAGAAAAGGGGATGAAAATTTGTTATGGAAGAAAAAACAAGCATCCACAGAGCCCAGTCATTTGCACAACAACAATAACCTCAAAAGAACAGCTCAACACTACCTTTCCACCAAGAAAAGAAAACAACTCCGATATAAAAGAAAATGTCCCTTCAACAAGTCAGATGGGGTAGTTAGTATATTCTTTCTTCTAACAAGAGGCTATAGAGGGCACACAGAATAAAAATACTGCAAGGATTCAGGCTTGCTGCCACCAGCATCAAGAAAAAAAAAACAAACTAAGAAGAGGTGAACATATTTTGTCCTGTTATTTTCTTATGAAAAAAACATTTAGGACAGAAACCCAGGTCATTTAAAAAAATTAAACTATACAACCCTCCCCAGTGTCCTAGATCTTTTGTAAAACTTAATAAGCAACTGCTGAAACAGCCAAAATGATTGAAAGGCCTTCAATAATCCTAGCCTTTCAGTGTAATGGCAAAACTTCTGTGCTTATTTATATTAAAGATCTGATCTTCCCTATCAGTTGCCTGCCAAAAAACCCCCAAACCAAAACAAACAACAAACAAAACAAACCTTAAGAAAAAAATAGCTTGTACTGTATGAAGAACTACAAAAGTTGCAGGTTGTATATTTGAACTGGTCTTGCTTATGTTCCTGAGAGCTCTTTCAAAGTCAGCATTTTATCTACATAAACTTAACCAAAGTTTAGAAAACCATTTACCTAAATGCACGGGCACTAAAGCCATTCTTTCTACATATCAAATTTCTAGGAAAAAAAAAACAAATTAAAAATATTCCAGATTATTCTCCAGTGTCCTTCAGCCGTGTTCCCTGTACATGGAGCACAGGCCTACCTAAAACTTCACTTAAGTAGCATTTGAAAATGCATATAAACACCTGGAAAAGCCATCAGATAACAACCATAGATATTTTGTGGCTCATTCAACAAACCAAACGCAGACATTGCATGGTACACATCATCCTATGACTCACAACTTCAGCAAGCCACTTAGGCTACTCCAGCACAGCTCTCCAAGGCCAAAATAGTAACAAACAGCCATATAAAGTATTTACAAAGCAGAGTTGCTTTCTTACAGGGATAAGCCTTTCTGCTGTCACTAGTACCTGCATGAATCTTTACCAGAAAACTTTAGCCTGACACTCCCCTGTCGCTTGTAAATAAACAGAGACAGGCAAGCGTCAATAGGTTGCCATTTTGTGATTGAGGACAACATGAAAGCTCACCCAGACTCCAAGCATCTGCAGTGTAGCAGTTTTTCTCATTTTAATTAACCTGAATGAATCATGTTTCAGCTAATAATTAAAACTTTTAAGTTGTTTGTTTTTACAAGCCTTTCTAAGCCAAATTGTCATTAACAAATTACATTATATTGTATAAGCAGAATAACCAGCAGCAATTCTGAGTTAAATGCCACAAGAATCAAACTGATTAAATTAAAATATCTTATTAAAATTCAAACTATAACATGAGCATTCTACTTACCATTTTCACTATGTCAGCATAAGCTGATTCAACAATCACTCCACGATTTGTTGAAACATATTCAACCAGTTCATTCAGTGTTGCTCTCTTAATTTCTTTGCTTTTCAGGTCTGAAACAGAGTCCATGAAGTCAAAGAGGACACAACACTGTTGCAGCTTCTGACAAAAAAGATCTTGCTGCTCATTGAAGGTGGCATCTATAAGAAAAAAACGCAAAAACAAACAACTGTTGAGTCTGCAGAAGCAAACACAGGATTTCCAAATCTATGTTGCTGACAAAGATTTGCATAGATAATGTACAGTGGTTTGGGGTTTTTTTAGTATGGGGAATAGGATGCTCTATAGCCAGCAAGTCAATAAGCAATATTGTCAAAACTGAAAATGTGTTTGGGTATGTTAGAAAGAAAGACCCACCATTCATAACTTTTGGTACACGCAAGAAATAATGGACAAACACAGGGCAGTAAATATGTTTACAGAAAATCAGTGCCTGAATTACCTTCCTTTGAAATGCACTGACATTGATAAGTCCCAACTCTTCCCCACCAAAAGTCATACACAGAAGCAGTGCATCATACTAACCTTTCATTCATCCGATTTGTCTCATTCTGTTCCCTAATCCTCTATTATGTAACCTGCTTAAAAGCTGTAAAATCTGCTTTGAAGGAACCTTGTCTTTTTACCCCAATGCAAAATGTTTCACATACTTTTGACATCATGTGAGGGATGTTTCTCTTAAGAATCAACTCCAATATTTCTAAAGGATTAACCCTGAATGTTAATGCTTCAGTCTAAATATTTTATTACAATCTTAGTCTTGTAAGGGTTTTCCAGATTTTTTGGCCTATTAAGACAACGTGTTTGGCTATGACTTGGCATTTTCATTTTAGAGCACAGTACCTCTATAATCTGATAAGCAAAATTTCTCCATTAGCATTTCACATTAACTCTAAAAAGGATGGATTATTAAGCACTATACGCCTTAAAAATTTAATACATCCTTAATATGTTGTAACTGTTCCAAAGTTGCATGAGAATAACAAAAGCAGCCATGGTTTTAATTGAAAATTTGGTTTAATGTGCCTTTTGCTTGTTTTAATTATTTGTTGGGGCTTCGGCAATGTAGCATCACCTCATCTATCAGTTAGTCAGGACTTCACTCTTTCTGTGAAAAAATTGTATTTCCAATTTTATCTCCAAATAAAGAATGCTCTCCCCCACTGAAGAGTTTTCAAGATAGGTCTATAGCCAGACTACATCCCTTAGCAATACTGCAGTGAGTGAACAATGCTAATAGCACTGATGTTCTATCACAAAGAAATTATCAAGACAAGAAGAAGGCAACTGCATTGGAACACTGAGTACTGAAAATTTAAAGTCTCACTTTAAAACCTGAACAAAACACAAAAAGCTCTTTGTTTTAGAAGGATTCTAATTGAACAAACTTCATTTTAAGATTGTGCCTTTAATAATTCAGACACTCTTTGGTAATGTCAGTTTCTCAAGTTTCTTACCAGAACACCTTTCATTTAGTGGCTGGAACAACAACAGTCAAAACTTGGGTTTAGTATTGAGTAATTATCTGATAGAATTCTTTCATTTCCATAAGCAAGAAGTAATTGCTACAATGGACTGACACACCTCCACTGTAATTCAAACTGCTCCCTCTGCCCTGAAAATTCTGACTCCAGAGCACTGTATTGTATTCCCCTTCCCCACCTGACAGTTAGGATCCTATTAGCTGAGCATAACAACTTCAGTGAGCTTTTGAAAAAGCCAGCAATTACTACTCCCTCACGAAGAACAATTCACTTTTGAATGTCAATTCTGCAATTTTAACCGCTTTTCTTTTGAATAAAAAAAAACCTTGCAAGATGCTTATTTTGCTCAGATAACTACAAAGACACGAATTGTTACACTCTGCAAAATAATGAACATCAGCTGTAAAAACATTTGTAAGTTACATAACATTTCAGCTCAGATCTTCTAATATTCTAGAGCGGATTGCATGAGTAAGTATTGTATCATAGCAACAAAGCAATAACAGTGACATGCTGAGGATAAAATCCAAAAAAGCCTAATTTAAGGAACCGACACAGGGAGGACAGCTTTTTTTGCCGCTAGCACCAAGCTGATACCCAGACTAACACAGGAGTCGAGCCTACTTGTTTTTCCTCACTACAAACTTTAACTGTACTCCAAGTTACAGAGGTCTCGCAGTGAGACACAGCTAATACAGAGTAGTTTGGTGATGTTCAAAAAAAAAAAAAAAAAAAGTATCACTAAGCAAAATTTACCAAGAGGTTTCAAAAACCAGCAGGCAGCATCTGAATACTTCTAACAGTGGTTAAAATAGACTAAAGATCTAAGGTTAAAAGCCAGTAACAGGAATTCAGGTAAAATAACTAAATCACTACCTTCCCTAGAATAGCAAGGAAATTCCTGCATTAGCCACTTTTAGTGAGACACCAGAGCATCAGGGAATCTCTCTCCTGCCATGCATCACCAGTCCATTTCATTAGCAACTTGATCTATCTCAATTAGACACATTTACCCAAATGAAAAAGCAGCCCATTAATCTGTTTTTTGTTCCTAAAACATTTAAAGCAAAACCAAAGGAAGCATTTCCTTCTACACACACATTCTTTTCTCCTACTTATAAGGGGAATCATAATTATTTTATCATCTTATTATTTTAGTCATCTGAAAGAGATGAACATTATGTGCAACCATGGTATTAAATAAGGTAACAAGAGAGCCAGTTCTGTTATATCAGCACAACCTGGCTCTGTGTCCTCAATCTCTGCTTGACACATTGCACATTTGTCCCAGGAATGTTATGAGAGGAACCATGGGAACCACCAAGTGAGTGGGGAAAATTTGTTTGTCAGATAGTGCTCTTAACTTCTCAAAGCCTTGTCTTTAGGTATCCCAGCACGGTGGAAGCTAGACAACTCTAACCCATAATAAAAGTCATATCATAAGAGTTTATTACAGTTCTTTGAATAAAATAAACTGTGCCACCACAATCGCATCAACATTGCACCCTTTATCTTTAGTAGTTTAACAATCCGTGACATGATTTTTAAGCCAGTTTCCATCTAACATCTATCAAGATTTACATCATATATGTGAAATTCAAGATAATTGCTATTCTTCAAATGCCCTAAATACCATAAGGACCATAGAAGATAAATTAAGTTCAAAGTAGACAGTGGATGCCTCAATGAAACAACCCCAAATCAAGTATGATGGTGGGAAATCCTAAAGACAAAAAATTTAACATCCAGCACCAGAAGAATTATTGCAAATTACGATCCACTTTAACCATGACTCTTTCTTGCCTCTAGTCATTTCCATGATGGATAGTAAAGTGTTTGTACCTGATTAAAAATGTTAATTTGATTGCTGCACTTCATAATACTGAAATTCTCAACAGACTATTTCTACTGTTCACAAAAATCCACCATCACAGACACACATATCAGCCACAGTATCAAGGAATAAAATTTCCAAGGAAGTTGACTTGGCAGTGCATCCTGAGCAGAAGTTATTAAACATCAAAACTGCATGATCGCACAGATTTGTCTCTAAACTGAATGCTTTCAAATTTATAAGGTCATCAATGCAAACCTAAGCATGAAATACTGATTTAAGAGATTAATCTTTCCAGGAAAGGCCCAAACAAAATATAGATAGGGAAAGAGCTCACAGTCACAGAGCCGCCTCACTGATAGCTACAAACTGGAGCTACAAACAGCACTGGATCACCAGCCCAGGGACTACAGTTATGTCTTCCTACAGGATATTCATCTCCTGTGTTTACAGGCCAGAAGGAAAAGACAGATACTTCTCCTTTCTCATCAATTGTTTACCCAAGACCTTCAGTACAAAGCCAGAGAACCTAACATAATCCTTGCTTCAGCAGCAGAAACCAGACTCCAAAGCCACAAAAACTCTCTCAGTTACACAAATGGCAAGCTCAAAAATCATACTTTCCCTGCCAATACAAAGTAACCTCAATCATTTCCAACAATTTTCCTTTTATTTTTTTTTTTTTTGAAGTATCTCTAATTAAATATTTCTACTTTTTCTTGAAGAAGCTAACCCAGGAAGATGCAGAAGCCAGAGAAACAGCCAGTAAGTTTTTCTTCTGACAGCCTCTAAAGCAGTTCATACACAGTCCTTTCAAGCACTTAGAGGACAGTGACACTATGGAATCAAGTACCACACATGCTGTACTCCTTAGAGTAAACTGAACTTGGTGACAATCCTACACTTCTACATAATTCCCTGACAAACTGAATACATGACAAGGATCATGGCAAAATTACATGGCATTCCACTGTCAAAGTTTAGCATTTAGTGCCTGTTGTCTGTTTACATTTCCTGTGCTGTGTGCAGCCCTACTCCATGGTGGAGGGATCTGCTAGAGCAGAATGAAGCCTTAACACTGACATGGAGAGAGGAGCACGTGTACTTTGAGACACCAAATCTTTGGGTTTGGGGTTTTCTTCACATCAGTAAGTTATCAGCACCGTCACACAGCCTGATCGCTTCAGAGACACCACTAGTCTGGAAAGGAGTTGGTCCGATAAACTCTGCCCTAACCTACATAAACCAAGCACAGGGACTCCAATTTAACCTGAACTTTATTTCTGTCCTGAAGAGTTCCTGTGTACATTATTGTTGTGATCTCTCTCAGCATCTCAGTGCCAATGTGGATTTAACAGGCACAGTAAAGCATCTTAGAGAGATGCAGTGTTTATGTAATTGATGTTACAACAGGGGACTGAGTATGTTTCCAGGTTCTCAGAAATCTCCATCTGCAGCCTGACAAGCAGCAAAGCAGTTGGCTGGCATCAAGGAGAGGGGTGTCTCCCTGCAACTCCCTTGCCATTTATTCCTCCCTTCCTCTTCTCTGTTCCCAGTCACATCCATCCATCAACCCTGGCTCTGGAACTTGTCAGGCTCTTCCGTAAGCTGCTTTAACTCAACAACATGGTCATATTAGTGAGATTAAATGGCTTCTGGAGGGGTCTGATATGCATCAGCTCTCACACAGGATGAGAGTTGGGAGCAGAAGCTCTGTAGTGAGCTGCTAGCTTAAGTTTACCATCTCCTGTGGAACCACGTCAACTATAAAGTATGAGATAACGTGTAGGTAGTGTTTTTCAGTGAAGTTAGATACTTTTGGGGAATAATACACTTAGTGGGTTTTATTTTATTCTGGATTTCGGTTTGTTTTATATCACTTTAAAGCTTCTTCTTAAAGAAAAATTTGGTCCCTGTATAAAATCTCATGGTGTGGTTGGCTACACTGTCAGTGTACAACATTCCCCAGTAACTTCATAAACTCGTAACAGATTTTCCCACAATTCCAGCTTTTGATGGCTCAACAATCCAACTGAAACTGATGGGGCTACTCAGATGAGTACTCGTGCAGCACCTTAGGCATCCAAGGAACGTTTTCAGCAGATTTTCCACATAGAAAAAAAAAAAAAACACTGTCACTCTAAGGAATAAGTACCATTTTTTAGTAGACCAGGACTGTAGGTTTTTCCTCTTCCCCCTCCGTTCTGGGTTCAACAGCACACATTTTCAAATTACCTGTTACACCAAAATCTACAGTTGTTGCTGGGACTCTGGAAGGGGTTGAGTAAGTTCTTCGGCATGTTGTCAGTAAACAGAGCTCTGACTTTCCAGGACAGATAAGGGAGTCAGAGCAACATTATGCATCTTAAGAACTAACCAGTCCTTATACAATAGTAGGTCTTTTCACTAGAGAAGGAGGTTTGGAAGACAATGAAGTAAAATGGTATTTTCAATCACTATTGAAAGGAAATTTATGCTATCTATAGGAGATTTAAAAAAAACCCACTTGGTACAGAATTAAAGGTACAGAAGGCACATTGGTAAATCCTGTCTAGAACTCATGGGCTCATACACTTACCCTCTTCATTTCAGAAATCAGAAAGTCTGTAAAGGTGCAATCAAGATAACAAGCTGAGCTTCTCCTGTACTTCCATGTTTAGGTGAACTATTCTGCAGATGGTCATCAAGCAAAACATCCACACGAACAACACTTCAAAACACAGAGGTACCCTACTTGCTCAACTGTCTCTACAGCACACGTTTCACCCAAGCTAATGTACACCCTTCTCCAACCAATTATGAAAAATCATATTCAAAGTGGCAAGAACACCCAGTTAAAAATCATATCACCATCCAAGTAAATATCTGTTTTCTTTTGAAATAGCTTTAAAAAAAATCATAAATTTTGCTTACTATAATATTCTAGATTTAAGAATAATTTTGTGATACATGTCAGGGAAGGAAAAAAATCCCATATTAGATATGATTAGATGAGAATAATAATCAACAGTAAATTTTATTCACACACTGCATTATGGTTTACAGAGTTAGTTACAAGTCTAGGCTACAGATAATTTTGAAGTCACTTAATAAAAGTACTTCCCATACCCAATAGCAGATACTGTTTGTTCTGTCTCTCATCTGCTGCTCCACATGGCCAGGAGTTGACCTCAACAAATCATTCCAGAAAATCTGAAAAGCCCATGCTGATCTAACAACATCTGTCACAAATTCTGTGACAGGACTTCTTGCAATGATAATAAACTGCAAGTGTCTTATCTAGACTTAAAGGAAAGCTTGGAAGACAGTAGAAACAATCTCATATAGCTAAGAGTCTCCAGCTACTACCATGTTAAATCCCTTGATTTTAATTAAGTTTTGAGTCAGCCAAGACACTTCAGACAGTAAGAAAGTATCCCACTGAAATGCTTTCATATTAATAGCCCTATATCCTAGTGTCTAATTACAGAGGACAACATGCAGACAGATGCAAAAAGCAATAGAAATTATCCTCTTGGTCCTTAAAATGGTAGATAGCAAGACTCTGGAAATCAGGTCTAGCACAATTCAGCTCATTTCTACCATACTTCCTCAAAAAGCAGAATTAAAGCACCACTGATTCTTTAAAAAAACAAAAAAAAAGACTAACCAAACATACCCACCATTGAAACAGGGACAAAAACCACCTGAAGTCACACTTAACGAAGTGTACAACTTGCACAATACAAAGGTTTCCTCAAGAGCACACCACCAGTTCAGAATCTGACTGAAATTCAGCTCCATGCAACAACAATTATAAAGAAAAACAGAAAAAAAATTTGTCTAATGACTTGACACAGTTGAATCAATACTTTTCACTTTTGAAAGTACTGAGAAGTTAAGCAATTTGCATATGGTTAACCATATGAAGTTTTGTTCAGAGTGATACTATATTTACGTGAACAGGCAAATATGTTTCACTTCTTACACAGCTGAAGCGTATGTTTTCAAAAAACAATTACCTTACTACCAAAACAATTACCCCCCTACTCCTCTTGTATATGAAACAAGCCTTCTCCCATCAGTAAGTCCACTATTATGTTCCCCAATGCATTCACTTATGTTTTTGGCATACACTGCAACTTTATTTGCTATCTTCATTTAAAACCCATCAAGCAGTTTCAGTGACTGATCACATGCCATGGTAGGCCTATTTTGAATATATCCAGAGCCTCTAAGAGCTCAGCATTCTGTCCTGCATGAAAGACATTAGCCCAAATAATCATTTCACTGGCCTGACAAATCATAGAATCATAGAATTAACTGAGTTGGAAGAGACCTCCGAGATCATCAAGTCCAACCCTTGATCCAACCCCACTGTGATTACCAGATCATCATGGCACTCAGTGCCACATCCAGCCTCGTCTTAAACACCTCCAGGGACAGAGAATCCATCACTTCTCTGGGCAGGCCATTCCAATGCCTAATCACTCTCTCTGTAAAGAACTTCTTTCTAATATCCAACCTAAACCTCCCCTAGCAGAGCTTAAGCCCAAGCCCATGCTACTGCTGATTGCCTGGGACAAGAGACCGACTCCCACCTGGCTATAGCCTCCTTTCAGGTGGAATAGCTCATGATTATTACGTAACAATGATCTTGAAATTAATTTAAATTAGGAATATTGACTCTTTAAGGAAGATACTGCTAAATTTAAGGTTGATAAATCCTGGCATAGAACTAAGATACATAGCCAAGTCATTAAACTGGGAAAAGGGGAGAGTATTGATGTCTTGAATGGGAAATTGTTTCTCAAAAGATGTGAATATCAGATGGATGGTAACCTTTAACTTAAAATTACAGAAGTTGACAGAAAGTATTAAAAGTATTTATTAAAAGTATTTTATTTATTAAAAGTATTTATTAAAAGTATTTCCCAAAACAGAAGAGACAACTCCTGAACAGCTTTTGTTACACTGAAATGCAACAAAGGTTTTTGTTATGGTAAAACAGAGATGCTTTCAAGAAATCCTCCTAACAGGAGGGCATATAAAGGTCAAAGCCCTGAGTATGTAAACAGGTCCTCTCTTTAAAGTCTAACTCAGGTTCCATTGCATTAGCCACAAGCTGAAAGCACCGAGAGAAGCTGGCACACAGCAACTTATTCCTCCTGCCACCTCACTCCCGTGCCAGGAAAATTCACCACTAGCAAGACCCAAGAGACCCTACAGAAATGGAAAGAGACTACAGACCAAGCTTCTGAGACTGCCGAATCAAAAAAGATCAGCAAGGACAATCAGTGTGATGCTCCATGTTCCTGACATACAAACTGTTAATTATACTTTTCCCCAAATAGAAGCACTTACTCTTAAGGAATACTATCTAAGGCATTCAACAAAATTTCGGATTGCTGCATGTAATTTTGAAGATGTAATATCACCTTTCAGGTTGTGACAAGGAGGACTCAAGGTAGCACTTCACAACTAACCTGCTAAGAATTAAAAGAATAACCTGAGCAGCTCTGCTGTCTGTTTTACCTCCCATTAGCTGTAGTGCTCTGCACCTGTGTTACCAGGGGATAAAGAGAGATGAAAAGCAGGTGACAAAAGCTGTGTACCACACAGGCTCAGCTTAAAACCCATTATACAGGGCTGCATTAAAAACATTTTTGATTCATAGGAACCTGAGCACTCTGCTATGAAACCAAATCTATTTGCACGTTTTCAGTTTCAAAGCACAATAACTGTATTTACAATTTTAGTAAATTCCCTTTATATTAAGTCAACTGCAAAACTCACATGACTGAAATTACAGTAGTTTATAATTATTGTGTTAATAATGAAGTAGGCCGTAAGTGGATATTATCAAGATTAAAAATCTATTAAATTGCATTCCTCCCCAATCATTTCCTCACTTTATGCAAGTATAAAATTAATTTTGAGTAAGATGAAGTTGCTCCAGTTTTGCATCACACTAGAACATGCAAGTCAACATTACAAATCAAGTTTGTTTATGTTTTGCCAGAAACTGAAGGAACATCTATCTAGTTTTCACATGGCACTATTAGTGCTCAGTGCAATATAAAAACAGCTTTTATTTGAAATCAAGAGGTTGCTCTTAAACATTCTTTTGCAGAAGTACAGAAACTCATTTTGCCTTTAATTTAGCACTTAGCTATTTTAAGTGTGGAGGTGTAAAGGGGAGTAATTTAATAGGAAATGTATGCGAGAGGAAACATTCAATCTAGTTTTTCAAAAGACAAGGAAAAATTGCTTCTTGAATCCCTTTGTAAATCCATGTGGAAGTTACAAGTATTGGATAAATTCCTTGGATAAATAGAAAGTTTATGAATTGGCTGAACCAATGTTTCTTACTTTTCAGTCTTCTCAGACAAATAATATGAGATACTTTATAATGATGTTATAATAGGAAGAACTATGATTAAATTAGACAGGTGAAATCCTGGGTTTGCTGCATTCAGTGACCAAACTCCCACCGACCTGACTGAGATCAGATCATCCTGAGCAGGCAAATATTCAAGCACTGGCAGGATCCCTTTGTCTACTTCACTTTAATTAAACACTTAGCCTCATAAGTAAGAGGCTGAGCCACTTTTTCATCAATTTTAACCGTGCTCTAGCAGCTATGTTTTATCAAAAGTTGTAAACATTGAGTATTTAGTAATGAGGGATCCTACACTTACGCATATTCCCTTTCGGCAAAATCTCCTGGCTATTTTTAAACTCAATCTACACCATTTTGATGTACTGGGTTTATTTTGATCCTGCTTCCTTCTCTTAAGGAACTATACATAGAGAGGTGAATTACCAAATCTTGTCCCTCCTGACTTTACAGTGGGACCAAGCTTATGTCTCTCAAGAGGGTTCTGACATTCACACCTTAATTTGTCTTCTCAAAATAAAATCCCTGCTTTTCTACAGAATCCAGTGATGCTGAAATACACAAGTTTACTTCACATATATAATTCAAAACTGAAGTTGAATTCTCATCATTTATTGCTGTTCCATAGACGTGGAACCAAAATTTATGCTGCTAGCAAGACTTCAGTCTTTTATATAGGTCATATTTTAAGTAAGCGTAGAATTTTTAATGGAAAACATAATACACTTTTGCAAAGTTTTACACAACTACACTAAATTAGAACTTTTTTTTTTTAAGAAAAACCATTTTCCTACACTTTCCTATAAAATTTTACTTGGGAAGAAATTAATATAATTAAAATTGTGTTGTTATTTTTAAAAGGACCAACCATCTACAGAAATAAAGTAACGCTTTAAATCACTTCTAAAAGTTCATTTATTTATGCAGTGATGCACTCTGATAATTCTCAAATACAGCTACAGCAGAAATAAAGCTGTTTACCCCTTCATACTCAGACATATTGCTGTAACTTTTTATTCCTGCTCTTCTCCAGGTCAGCCTTCCTGGCCTGTGCTATACTGTCCCTCTCTAAACTTGCTCACCCCACCTGTTCTTTCAGTTCTGAGAAAACCTACCATGCTGCTTTCATGCCTGCTACCCACAGCTTGTCAAGTCTCCAAGTGTGTGATGGGCTCGGATATAAACTTTTAATCAGTAATTTGAAACTCCTATAACATACAGAAAGTTTTCCTGTTATATAGGGAGCAACTTTAATGTCTGTTAAATTCTCAGTGTTTTGAAAATCACTTACTAAAATTACAACATCTTCCTTTCACAGCACTGTTTTGAATATACATATGCAAATACAGGTTTTTGTTGTTACTCACACCTTGGCCTCCCAACTCCACAGCAAAATTTGTATTTCTCTTCTGAACCCTGTTACATCAACAAAGATTACAAAACCCACCAATTTCACCACAGCTTTGCTCGGTAAGGTCAGGAAAAACAATGGCAAAGAGATGAATGAGATAGCAACCTTTTCCCCGTAGTACCCAGGCAACATAACAGCACAATTTTTATTTTTTTAACCCATAGCCTTTTTTCACCATATCCATTGCAGCAATACAAGCCACTATTTTAGCAGGCTACAGGTCTGCGCAATTCTCATCAGGCTGCTGTTTCTTCCCATAGCCCTCTTACCCTTAAACACTGAGCCCTGGTATCCTGCATGCACATTTCATCAGTCTTTCCCAGCTTCACTTCCCGACCTCATCCCTGAAAGTGTAGCAGCCAGAAGCAGTACTACTAAACACAAAATTGAAAGTGAATTTCATGCTCTAATCACAGCCACTACAGTTATGCTCTCCTCAATTTTAAATCTCAAGAAAAGACTCATTTGATGAAGACTCAATTCATCTGCAATCAATTCCTGATGTAAAGAACAAAACCCCTAAGTCTGTGAACTTTCAGGAAGATCATGGGAAGTTCAAAAAATCCAAAGGTTGCAACGAAAAGCTATGAAGAAATTAGAAGGGAATATGACAAGAAACATTTCCAGTAAGTTTCACAGCCAACAGGATTGTTGAGACTCCAAACACTGAGCTCACTGCACCCACTGGAGAGGAGCTGGCTTCTTCCCTCTCTTCCTGCTCAAGCTTCTCTAATCAGCCCCCAGTTCCATACTATCCCCCCACCTATAATGAACTCCCAGGCTCGTGCTTGCAGAAAACTACAGGTTTTCCATGTGCTGAGCTGCTGTGTCTAGCAAGCAGTGCTGCAGACAAGAAACCCAAAGAAAGCCACACACAGCAGCCTCAGAGAGCACGGCAGATGGGAGCAGCACAGCACATCCTGAAGGATCTATACATAACAGCAGAGTAAATACACACTCATTAGTCTTGCTACTGAGCTGCAACAGCTAGAACTGGACCAAAAAAGAATGTGGACCAAATTAGACTTTTTCTTTTTTAATACCGACAATATGCAATTTATTTTTCCTCTAGCCTTAGAAGCAGTTTGAACTGTTTTTGCTGAAACTAAGAAAATTAGCCTGAGGAATGGTTCCAAATAAAACTGTCCATACTTGGCATGGAAAACTTCAGTACAAACAGTTCAGCAATGTTGTCAGCAGCTGAGAAAAAGGTCTTGTGAAAGAAAACTAGGCAACCTTAACTATGATGAGTTCTGCTTTTAAGTCAGATGTGTACTATGAAATAGGCATCTTGTAGAGATACTTCACTGCTAATGATAGAAACTAGTTCAGTGACTGATGAAATCAATGGTTCAGGCATTAAAAAGCAGCTGTCCCTGTTCAGTTTTGAGCATTTTGCCAAGGGAGTCTTATAAAACAGATGATATTTACTATTTATTAGTCTAATTTATCGGCAGTTCCAACCTTCAAAATCCACGTGCTGCTATGGAACAGTAATTTTAGCCTGTTAGATTAAAGCAGGAGTCAGGATGACAACAGTTATCCTGAATTTTATGGCCTTCTCAATGGAGGTGTCTTTTTTCATCAGAACACAATACATATCCCCTTGATGCTTAAATAGAATATTAATCTGTCCAGAACTGCTGATATGACACCTTTTCAAAAGCACTGAATGATTTTAAGATAGATATTTTAAAAAAAGAAAAAAAACAATCTGTAGATTCAAGTAATCGTCTTTTGATCAGATAGCCTGGACCAATAACTAATTCCATTTGTATTTCCTGCAGTAGCTAACATTAAACTCAGCACCTGCAAAACTACTATCTGACTAAACTAGAAAGCAATGATTATGGAAAAAGAAATCTGATACTAAGCTGGCACACAGAAGATGTGAAAGATTTAAATAGAAAAGTTCATGTGAAGACTGTCAATAGGCTCTATATTTAGGAGTTGCTCTTGATGGAAGTATATTCCAAGACCAAAAATTCAAGTCTATGGATAAAAAAAGGTCAATTTGTTAAGAATTAAAGACTAAAATGTTCCACTCCATAAACTAGGAACAGTTCCTTAATATAGAAAAAAATTTAAACAGCTCGTTTTTCATGGAACCACTAGAGCTTTTTCATCTATTATAGGTTCGCTATTTCTCAAGATTGTACCTTCACTATAAAGAAAGTTTCGACTCCTTTATAGTACACTCCGCTGAGATTATACAAAAGAGTTAAACCTAAGTACCTCACAGAGCATCCTCATTCTTCATTTGAAATACAGATTCACTCTCAAGGAAAAAAAACCTCACCCAAGTTGATTGCAGTTGCAAGGGATGTTGAACACAAAAGGTAGAGGATGGGGGAGGACAGAAGAGGAAATAACAATGAATCATGAGTGATACAAAAAAAAGTGCAAGTCTGAGACAGAAAACTCATTTCACTTACAAATATTTATTACGGCTGTAGTAGAAGTACACTGTTCTAAAGTTTTAAAACACATTTTCCTTTATGGAGCAAAGGCAACTTAATAGAAGAAGAAAATTCCTCTCAGCTGTTTTTAATTCCACTTACTTTTGTCACTGAAGCACAGGCTGTGGGACTCAAAACATTCAGAGTTAAAGGTCTGAACTGATCCTGACAGATTTATTAACATAAAAGTTTTACCCATAAGCTTATTAGGCCTCCCTGTAACTTTTCCACAAAAGTTTAGTTTGAACACTGCAAGTGCTTTTCAGTCAAATTTGAGCTTTTCTCTCTCAAGGGTTTAAGTAAAGAAAATACTACAGTTAACACCTATTTTACACCCTGTATTTGAATGCTGAAACTACACACTGGAAGGTCTTCTTAAAAATGCCTTATTCCAGGATACTTCACCTCCACAATTCTCAGCCCCACAGAGATCATTTTAACTACTGTTAGCCTAAGGCTGAAAGATTTCTGGACTACTTTCCAGTTCTGCTGTAAGGGCCAGAGTTTTCTCTGTGGGGAGACAACTTAATTTGGAAGTGAATACTAAGAATTTATTTTCATTGTCTGAATATGATATAGGAAAAACACCTGCAGTGATACGCATCTTCCCAAATGGATATTCAGTATAGAGAAAAATCACAGAAAAGCATCAGAAAATGTTTATTCTTCCCAGCTGCAGTTGACATGTTTGGTACACGGGGAGGGGGAGGAAGAAAAAGATCTATTTGCTTTACAACCTGACAGACCATATTAACTATACTAAATAAACCACTTTCCACATGTATTTTCACAAGCTTCTTCAACCAAAAATGACAGAGACAAGCACTGCATCTACTGTAAAGAGTCAGATCAGGTTCCAAGGCCAAGTTACATCTCTTTTTCAAAAACAAAGGTAACTGCATAGTCTATTGCAGTCTGTTAAAACAGCTTCCTATTGAGACAATCACCACTTCTTAAGACATTTAAAATAACACCTCCTTGGCCAGACTTCTTTAAACTCAATATTCTCAGAATTGTCCACGAAGTGATAAAATCCTGCTGTTAACCAGCACGTTATTTCAGCTGCAGATTCTTCAAAATATTTATATTATGTAAACTTTAAGGTAACAAAATGAAAAGGGAGATGGGGGGAAAAAAAACAACTTCAACTTCTAACAGATTTAACAACCTTTTTTTCCTTTTAAATACAGTCACTGTGTCTCCAGTATTTCCTTTTCAGTTTTTAAATAATACAGTAAAATGTTATTCTCCTGAACAACAAACACTTGAGAAAAACCTGCTAAATTAACTGAAGAACACATTACTAATTTATTTTGAATATCCTGCCATCAGTCGGGTTTTGCTGAGTTTTTATCTAAAAAGGAAAGGTATCATCACACACGAAAATAAGCTGAAGGTTGACAACAACACACAAGGTTACCGCCCCTCCTCTCCATCTCACTCCCCCAACAACACATCCACCTACTATTTGGGTACTACGTGGGACTGTTACCCACTAGTAACAAATCTACTGTATCCCTGCTAGAAGGAGTACACAGCCAAATCACAGAATTCTGGTAATGCACAGCAGCAGTACAATTAACTCCAGAAATAGGTACTTTTAAGATTATCTGTCTAAAGCCTTTGAAACAACACAACTCCAAAAGTGTGTTCCACAATCTGATCTAACCGTTTCAGTGGCAAAAAAAACAACAGTCCCTAAAGAAAAGGAAAAAAAATCCCACAACACTCTCTACCCAAGAAGGTACTTCCTGAAGTGAATGGGTAGCTTTTATTTTTCTTCTGAAACATCTCTCCTCCACCAGTAAAATAGATGCAAGTGTTTTAGGCCAGTTTGACAAACCTACTGGGGAATTTCAGAGCACTGTTTATACTTATTTTAGAATATTTTTGATGAATCAAAACAGTAGCTATAAACAAGCTGATATATTTACAGTAGTATAATACCAAACTACTTTTTCATCTAAAAAACACTACTTTTCTTCCAGTAGAGGTTTGAAACACCTCGGATTTAGCCATTTATTTGAAGAGATCTGTAAAAGAAAAAAACGTCTTACTGTAAATACTTAAGTGTATGCTGAGCACCTGTAGGCATCAGTATAATGACTGTGCTTTCCTTTTTCAGCCCCTCCCTGGGAACTCTGGCTGACGATTCTGTAGATGATACTACACTGGCAGCATCACTACTGAAACTGATTCCCATATGAACTTTAAAGAATAAAGCAAAGCTTCATCTTCCCAAGATGTAAGTAATTAGAACAAAACGTTACATAAAATGACACGTTTACAGAGAGAGCAAACTCCTTCCAGAAGCTTTTTTGGTTTCAGGGTCCAGGGAGATTTAAGAGAGAGAGAGAGAGAGAGAGAATCAAGCAGATGGAAAGAAATTATCCTATGTCCATAGCTATGTGCTATGTTCAGGACAAATCTAACATCACTTACGCAAAGAGGAAAAACATGCAGAGGAGTGCTGCTAAGCGGAGGACTTTCTGTAAACTGCCTAACGGGGACACTACAGCTCATAAAAGTATATTTTGCCCACAACTTTTGTTCTGAAGCAGATCTACAGGGTAAGTCTTTACATTTGAATCACAGATGGGATTTTCCTTTAAGAACTTAAGGCAATAAGGCAATTCAAACTACTATAAAATCCCGCATAACTGAAGAAATTCCTCTGCTGGTTTACGGCCTCAAATTTCCAAACATCTGAGCTGCTGATGCCACACAAAATTTCTCTGTGTTATAAGTAAAAAGCTGTAAAACCACACTCACAAAACTACAAGACTTAATAACACAGAGGTAAAAATTTAATATTAAAGTCCCAGCTCAGCAAAGAATGTAAACTTGGACATTTTGCTGATTTAAGCTGGAATTACTCCCTGAATAAAGCATGGATGTTTAACTGTTTGCGGGTCAGGACTCAAACTTTCTGAAGTCTGCCACCTATGTGCAATACTTACCAAGTACCTTTGCAAGGTCTCAAGCGTGGTTTTCTAACAGTGATCTCTGAGGAAAATACATTGTCTAAACAGCATGTGAACAGCAGAAACGGAATCTTGATTTCAAACAAATTATCTTGGTTATAAATCGCTCAAATCAAACTAGTGCACCATGACAAGACAACTTCACACAGAAATGAAAGCCCAAAACAAGCAGCAAGAACACCCCTTGCTGTTGTTAAAACTAACACTCAAAGCTGCTGCAACAAACATGTGAAAAACACAAACAAACAACCCTCTCCTTATTACTCCCCTGCCCAAGCTTATCTGTATTTAATAACATTTCTGCTAAGACCCATATTTACGATTCATTTACATCTGCCACTCAAAGAATAGGAAAAATGGATTGCGTTGAAATACTACAGACATGACTGTAAAAGCCATAAAAATCAAACTGAAAAAGAAAAATTACTTAATACCTTGGAATATTTTTAAGTTTGGCATATCTCAGATTTTGGATATTTGCTGCAATTCAGAGATATTTTTTTTTCCCACCATCATATGATGCAGCTTCAAAAGCCTTAAAACTAGTGGGAGCAAAATTTACATGCTGGGTCACGTTAAGGTAATCGCTCTCCCTTATTTTTGAGGTCCTTGACAAATACTTTAATAACAAGTTTGTATTCTCTCCCTAACAAGTACTTTTCCTAATTTTTAAAACGTACAGAAATCTGTTCTGATTTTTAAAGGTGCAGAAGGTTGTAATGAACTTCGTTGCACTTTTGCAACCTAATGAACCGAGCCTTCTCAGAGTTTAGCTGCAGTACAGAGGATAAAAACTTTGCTGGCTATTTTAAAGTTCAGCATTCAGAGTTTTCATTCACTTGTGAGCGCTTCCATACAGCACTGAGCAGGAGAAGGTCTCCGAGGCAACTCCTGAAGACCAGCAAAACGTCATTCAAACACTGTCCCAAAAGCGGTGCAAAAGAACCAAGCAGCCAAACGCAAACTCTCTCCGGCAACTCGGGATACCATGGCACGGGGCACAAGAGTTCCTCTTGGCAAAATCCCTCGTGGGAGGAGCCACCAATCGCTCCCAGGTTTTAGCGCTCAATTCCTTGCCCTCCTGAACTCAACTTACCGTCTCTATTTTCTTCGGCAAGACCTCAAAAAGCACAAGAATTAGCCAAAAAAGTTGGGGGGTGAGGGGGAACGAGTTTGTGGCCTCAGTGCCCGGGAAGTGCCCTATCGATAGCCGACCTGTGCGACGCTGGTTTATGTGAGCAGAGGAAGCAGAATTCCTGCCGCGGGGTCCCTACCTGAAAAGCACCGGGGGCAGGGGAGGACACGGCTAAAGGGCAGAGGGCGCGGGGAAGGGGCCAAGCCAGGGCAGGCGGTGCCGGCAGCGGCACCTGCAGCCGGAGGGCAAGGAAGGAGGGCGGGCTCGTACCTTTGAGCTGGGGCAGCGGCGAGAGCTCCACGGGGCTGCCCTGGCTGCGGAACTGCGAGGAGCCCTGCGAGCGCTTCTGCCTCTGCGCCTTGCGCACCGATTTCCGTGTGAAGCCATCCACCTTCTCCGCCGCAGAGATGGCCGCCGACATGGCTGGGCGGCGGGGCGGCTCTCCACGAGCATATATTAGACCGGAGGAGAAGCGGGCGGGCAAAAAAAGAAAGGGGCTTAAATCAAAACCAAAACAAACAAACGAACAAAAAAAAAATCACCACAAAAAAAAAAAAAAAACCACCAAAAACAAAACACCGAAGTCTTGGCTGCCCTCGCACGCCGCGCCGACGGGGAGAGGAGAGGCGCGGAGCGGGCTCTGCCGGGCGCTGGGGAGGCTCCCGGGTGGCTCCTCAGTTCCTGCTTCCCTCGCCGTTTCCTCCCCGCGCGGAGCCGGCGGGGGAGCGGAAGGGGGGGAAGAGGAGGAGGAGGAAAGGGAAAACAAACAAACAAATCCAAAGACAACTTTGCTGGCGGGGCGGGGGCGGGCGCCAAACTTTCCCTCCCGGGGTTCCGCTTCTCCTCAGGGCAGGCGCGGCGCCACCCGCCGCGGGACGGGCTCGGCTGCGCCGCTGCTCCGCTCCCGCCTCGTTCGCTCCGCGTCCCCTGCAGCCAAGCCCGCTGTCATCGGCCGGACTCTTCCCCGGGCTTCAGCCGCTCGCGCCCACACGCCCCTTCTTCTCCCCCTTCAGTCGCCGCCGGGCGCCCCCCGCGCCTCCGCCGTCATCCCGCCCCGTCCCGGGCCGCCGTGAGTGCCGCCGCCTGAGCCCCGGAGCCGCCGGGCAGCGGCCGCGCAACTTGGCGGAGCGAGCGGAGTTGAGCGGAGGGAGGGGGGAGGGGACGGGGCCAGGGCGAGAGGAGCTGCCGGGGCTGGCGGAGCTGGGTGATTGACGGTGCAGGACAGCCAATGAGAGGAGAGACCCACGGAACGCCCCCCGCCCCCCCGCGGGGGCTCGAGGAGGACGCGGGAGCCGGGACGCGCGGCGGGGGCGACGTGATTGACAGGCGGCTCGGCCAACCGAAATGCAGAGGGGCGGAGTGGGCGGGGCTCTCCCGGAGCAGGGAAGGGGAAGGGGAAGGGGCGGGATGGCGGGCGGGGCGCGCTTGAGCCAATCCCGCAGGCGGGACGGGGAAGCGAAGCTCCTTACTCCTCGGCGCTCGCGCCCGAGGAAGGCATCATCTCCCTGTGGAGCCCGACCCCGGGGATGCTTCGCGCAGCGACACCGTTAAAGGGGTGTTGGAGCGGGAGTCGCGCGCACCGGGAGTCGCGGCGGGGCGCGGATGCGTTTCGTGCCATCTTCCAAGTGCTTCCGACTTAGCTGTTTGGGGTTTTTTTCCCCCACCCTGCCGACACCTCATCGCTTTAGGTCTCTCTTTTACCTCCTCGTGAATTTGGCTCTCCGAAGATGGGTGCTGGCGCGGTGCTGGCTCTCTCTCGCCGAGCCGCCGTCTGGTTTTGCAGGCTGGAGGCACAGAGGTGCCTGGAACGAGCACGTGCTGAACTCCCAAGGGGTGAATATGTATGGGAGTAACTAATTCTTCTGGTTTGTACGGTTCTTATGGTCCAGGCTGGAGGTGGGCCGTGAGAAGTTAGAGTTGTGGTTGCCGTGGTGTATAAAAATCGTGACTGTGTGTGCAGTACGTGGTTGCCCTAAAGTCTGACTTGCGCCGTCCCATTTCCACGTACAAACAGCTCCCCCCGCCCCGTTTTGCACTGCAAATGTGGGATGCCTTAGCTTGCAGTCATTCACCTAGAGATAAGTTTTGTGCACATCAGCACATTTCTTCTTACTACATAGTTTTAGATACCAATTCAGCAAATAATTGTTTGTAGTGTTTTAGATACACACTCAAGTTTCAGTAGCTGTGGTAGGACATAAATACTGTCTGGTAACCATAAATGTTTGCCAAATGCCTTCATGACTTGGACTTTAATCATTGCATGTATAAACCATAAATCAAAAGCCAAATGTAGATTATAGCTTTATGTGAACATAAAAGAAGACTAAGACTGTGTAAGCCCGTTCAATAGAAACTGTTTTCTCAGTTTCCTTCCGTCATTCTTTTTCCCTTCCTCTGTCAACACAGTCTCTACTTTAACTTGCACACCTCTGGTCTTTTTTGCTTTTGGTGACATAATCTTTACTGTTTGGAAATAGAGAGATGGAGAATACTCTTAAGAGAATTCTTTTTTGAATACTTTAGATTCAACTCTGGATACAACATATCTAGAAATTATAGGTACCAGCGTAATACACTCTTATCTTTCATGTAGGTGTGTAACTTTTTATTTCTTTTTTTAAAAAAATATATTGAAAAGTCAATTTTAAACACAATATGGCAGTCTTTAGGCACTTGTCCTTTAAATTGCTAACTCCTGTATTCATTGCAGTAAAAATCCTTGCATTCCTTACCTGGTTAATTCGCATTTCACTTCCAAGGCCCACAGTTCCTGTTGAGAGATCACTAGGGCCCAGCCCCTGTATCAGCATGTCCCTCTGTTCCTGCCTGCCCTCCAGCAGCTGTCATTTTCTTCTGCACCCATTTTTAGAAACTGACACTGCCCAGTGTGTCCCGTCTACTGTTTATTGGCAACTCAAGCCTCGCTGCCAGTCCCCAGTATAAAAGAGTCTACCTTAAAGTTTCATCAATTAAATATTGCAGTTTGTTAAGAAAGCCTTAAGTTAAATTCTAAGTTAAATTCTAAGTAATGTAAAAATATTTTTCTGAGGTTTAAAATATTTTCTTCAAGGTTGCATATAGACTTTGGAACGGCTTCCATGGTGTTTAAAACTATGCTGTAAAAACCTGTTGGCAGTTGTAATTCATGACACAAAGACCTCCATAAAAAATACTTACAATGATGGGATTTTCATGTCAACTGCACTGGAAGATATTTTCAGACCATATTGTCATGTATATTGTTAATAAAAATAATTTTAAAAACCCTGGTGAAATCTGAGTCAGCCAACAAAAAGAAACTAGTTCATTCTCTCAAATAAACAAAAAGAATTTTTAGCCATTGAATTTTGTTTTGTATTTTTAATGTAACTGTTCTGTTTCAGAAAAGAATGGGCAATGTCTCTAGAGACCAGCTACAGTTTCCCAAATGGAAATACTGATGTTTGAAATAAAGTACTCTTGGAAGTCAGTTGAATTACATGGATGTATGAAACCATTGGAACATACAGGCCTGCAGGACTGGGGTATTTGGAGAAAAAAAAAAAGAAAGTGAGAGCTCTGACTGGCAATCTGAAACAACTATGTTTGAGAAGGCTGAAGACTTCCCTTCCCTGCTTTCTGCACATGCTGCTTCCTACACAGCTGTCGGAGCTGCTCTGAGTCAGCTTCTGAACCCCCTGGTTTTCAGAGTGTATTTAAAGGCATACAGTGATGATGCCAGGTTATAAGCTGCTGGCTCCAAACCCAATCCATAGAAGTCCAAGGTGTCCACAAAGAATCTTGTGAATAGTAATTTTCTGCCAAGTTATTCCCACTCCTAAATCAGAGCCCTCAATATGCACCGAAGCATTGATTCTACA
The DNA here is from genome assembly GCF_003031625.1 of Empidonax traillii. Taxonomy (NCBI): domain Eukaryota; kingdom Metazoa; phylum Chordata; class Aves; order Passeriformes; family Tyrannidae; genus Empidonax; species Empidonax traillii. The sequence goes on along the minus strand of NW_020955489.1, from coordinate 176,903 downwards.
AAACCTCTCGCATGTCTCTAACTTGACTTGGAAGAAGGCTCATTATCATTCATGATCATTATTCAAAATGGAGAGGCAACATTCTGGAGCAGATTTTACTAAAAGATTTGCAGTTCTTTTTATGCAATCACAGAGAATTATTTCGAGGAGTAGGAAATAACTAGCTTTTTTTTTTTTATCCAGGAGAGAAACCTTTGGAAAGGTGAAGAATATGACTTATCATTATCTTGCAGAATCCTGACCAACTTGGCTTGCAAATGCAGTGCTTCAAGGAACATGTTGCAACTTGTTTTTTCCTTCAGGGAGTTGCCTGGCTGCCAGCAGATGAGGAGTTAACTACAGCTCTGCTTTTCCATTCTTCTGTACAGATGCTTGGAGGCCAAGCTATGATCTAGCTCTTCTCAGAGACAGTGGGAAGAATATTTTAGTAAAGAAAATGCCCTAAGTGGATGAACTCTCAGCCAAGAAGCTTTGTGGAGAAAAAATAATTTATTTCCCTCACAAAATGAAAATTTGTAAGGAAAAGCCCTGCTGGGGCTACAACCATGCTTTTATTTACTACTGCACCACTGCAGCAGTTCTTCAGGGTATTCCATAGAATCATAGAGTAATAGAATGTTTTTTGTTGGAAGGGACCTTAAAGAGCATCTAGTTCCAAATCCCCTGCCATGGGCAGGGATACCTTTCACTATACCAGGTTGCTCAAAGCCCCATCCAACCCTCTTCCAGGAATGGGGCATCCACAACTTCTTTGGGCAATCTGTTCCAGTGCCTCACTACCCTCATAGTGATGAACTTCTTCCTAATATATGATCTAAATCTACCCTTTTTCAGTTTAGAGCCATTGCTCCTGGTCCTATCACTACATGCCCTTCTAGCAAGTCCCTCTCCAGCTCTCTTGTAGACCCTCTTGAGATACTGGAAATGCTATAAGGTCTCCTCAGAGAGAGAGAGGGAGGTCTCCCCTCTCTTCTCCAGGTTGACCAACCCCAACTCACTCAGCCTGTCTGCAAAGGAGAGATGCCCTAGTCCTAGCTTAAAATACTTTCTGGGCTAAGGCTGTGCTCTTTCAAGCATGCATGGAATGAAGTTTTAAGCACTTGGACTCTCCCAGTAAAACCAAGTGAGCTATTCACCTATTTCAGCTTAAAGGGTATGTTTATGTGTTTGGTGGTCTGCACTGGCTAGTTATTATCTATAATAAGTGTTCCCAAGTCTTCTGCTTGATAAATCCTTAAATAAATACAGCATTAGTTATCTCACAGCCATCTGTCACCTTCCTCCCAGAGCAGAATTTGAAATTCTGGGTTTGGAACTCAGAGGTTAGTTGGCAAGACCTTTTTTGTAAGGGTCCTGAGTCTGATTTCCTTCAGCATACCTATGAACATGTCATTAAGAGTATTTCCAGGCAAAACTATATGTTTGGGTGTGTGCAGGCAATGGATTGTTAAAACTAGCTCTGATTTATGTTGTCATTTTAAAAGCCTTTTAACTGAATCTTTTGTCAGACAATCCAACATGATTTTTTTACAAATACAAAATGTATTTTACGAATTTTGTACACACAGGCACATGTACACTGATTATTGTAACCAACGGTCCAATGAAAATGTATCCCAGTTTAACTCCTTAATTCTGCCTGTGTCTTGTACTGTCGTTTTGGGTGGAAACAGTGCTGTCTGAGAACTCAACAGCCTTTCTGACTCAGTAAGATGCAAAGCATCCCTTAGGCTTATGGGTTTACAACTAAGCTTTCAGGATCAGTTAGCGTCTTTGCCATAATGACATTTCCTTAGCAAGAATCTACAGAATATGAGCATATATGTATTTATTAATCTATTCTCAGTGCTGAAGATTTGTTTGCACTTTATATATAAAATGGGGATAAATCCGTATATATAAATCTACAGCAAGAGGAGTGGATTCATAATATTTTTAAGTGTAACAAATGATACCTGTATTCACTGAAACGCAAAAAAGACACCAAACCCCACCAACCAACCACCACTGCCAAGAACAAGAACACTGTAGCGTTTCCACTTTCTCAATGCTTTTGTCTGTGACAAATCAGGCCTTTGTAAATGCCAACAAAAACTATCTTCAGCTTTACAGTCTTCTATGAAGATTGTTGAACACAGCATGTAGAGAATGAAAAGGAACTACTTCTGTTATGAAATGTTTGCATGTAAAAGAGAACACCTTGAAGCCTGAGCTCTTTTAGAAAAAAATTCCTAATGCTCAGTGAAGGGAATTAAACAAACAAACAGCAAGGTTTATTCTGTCAGCTTCTCAGCAGGCTAACAAGAATTACTGCATGCTAAGAATCAGCTGCTCTTGGAAACTTAATGAATGTGGCGGCCAGAAAAGTACAAAACGTGGCCAAGAGATGCAAAACAGATATATAGGCTGCAGTGAACAGAAATGAAGAGGACTGGCAAAATCTATCCCTAAAACTAATGTGGAAAGGTGTTGCTGTACAAGGATTTCCAAGCCCTTTGACAGTGCAGGATACACAGTGTAAGGAATTGAGTCTTAATCTAGCATTGTAATTCTGTTCACTTGTAATTCTATTCTCCTTGGAGAAAAGTATTTTTACATTTTCATCTACTGTCTCTGCTGTGATTTAGCAACTGGAAACAAAGAGCCAAGTCGGCCGAACAGCCAGTTCTCCACGGCCTGCTAGCAAGTGGGCTGGCTCCCTTCATCTGCAAATCTGCGCTCTCTAACCAGGCTCAGTTTCCAGATGTAGCTTTTCAGGAGCATTGTTTAACCTTATTTTGCAAAACCAGAATGAGTGCTGCTAGTAAGAAAGCGTCCTAAATATTGATTAATTAAAATCAATCCTTCCACTCCCTGGTTAATGAATGAAATGAAGTCACATGCCCTTCTGATTACTACTAACTTGTTGTACGGATTAGAAAGTTTTGTGTGCAGTTGTTTCACCTTTGTAACTGTTTTCAGAGCTGCAAAAGAGACTTCGAAAAGACAGCTGTGGTTTTTATGTAATAACATGATTTACTGAGCTAGATCTTTGGGAAAAAGATTAAAAAGTAAGGCTTGAAATGGAGTCATTTGTGTGAGTAAGCACATGGAAGAGACTGACATGAGCTTTAGAGAAATGTAAATAATATTTATATTAATTTAATTGTTTGTCCTTTTGTCTGTAACATCCAAATATAACTCTTTTTGCTAACAGATGCACTAAATGGTCTTTCTGGGATTTCAGAAGCATGTGCCTCCATGTTAGGACTTGTCTACCTTGTGGAAATGTACTGCCCTTCCTACAGCACCACAGCCATAGTGGTTGAATTAAAGCAGCACAGTAATGCCCATGATTTTTCCTTATGTAGATGTGCTCTTAGTCACGATGGTAAAGGCAGTGGAGCTTGTTTCTGCCCCAGTGAAACGTGACATTACAGCAAAAGCTTTCTCTCACAAGTCACAGTCTAGAGCAGGATCCCAGCATTTCCCTGCTGAAGGATGGAGCACCTTTAGTGACCTAACTTGCTCTCCTTCCAGTGGATCTGACACCACAATCACTAAGCACAGACTGTGCAGCAAGCTCACTTAATCCTACCCAGCGAACACATGAGCCACAGTTTGCGTTTCAGTCTGTAAATTGTTCTTTTGTTTTGCAGGCTTTACTGAACACAGTTTTATTTCATGTGACTGTGCTATTTATGGAGGAGTAAATATTGCCGGGGGTCTATTTAAAAAGGCCAATGACCTGGATTTTTTTCCATTTGAATTATCTCCAAGAGTCAGACATGTTTAACAACTGATTTTTTTTTTCCCTGTGTTGCTGTAGACTGCAATCATTTCTAACATCTTAGATCAACGCCAACAAAAAAGACAAAGATTTTGAGTGAAATAAAACTTCATGTAGTATGAATGTGATCAGACAGTATGTGACTTTGCCATTTTTGGAAGAGATTTTTCCACCCTGATTTACCAGCTAAGAACACATCATGTTTTTAACCTCTGAATATTAACCTTTTCATACTACTGTGGTAATTTGAGTTCATAACTCTGGTTTGTTCCTTTTATTATTATTTTTACAAAACCAATTATCAGCTGTGTTTTCACAAATTAGGAATCAATAAATGAACAAAACATTTTCAGAAATATTTAAACAGGCAAATATTCTTCTGTTCTTCTTGCTCTTCCTGCAAACTAAATAACAGTACTCCTTTGCTATTTCAGAAAGAGAAAGTTCAACGTTGACAGGATAGTAGCGCTGTATTTTCACTTTCAAAGAATGGCTTTGTGAATGAAAACAGAGAACCAAATGTCAGGAATATTAAATAAGTTTGAGTATTCTTTGAAGATGAGGCAACCATATTTTTTAATATATAAAATTTTTTAACAGTATACAGTGAGCTGATAGCAGTAAGTGTAATGGGCATCAGTCAACCTGGAATTTTGCTGTAGGCATATTTGTCTTTATCCAGTCATATAAAAGCATGAAAAGTACAATTTTTTAACTGAATGCCGTCCAATATATGTTCTAGAGTTTGTTGTATTTACCACGTCATTGAAAGGCTGGCTTCAGTGCGAAGCTGGCTTCAGAAGTTCTCCCAGTTCTCCCCTGGAGAGGTGGAGCAGGTAGACAGGGACGGGATTCCCTCAGGCTGGACTTACTACCAAAGCTGTCATTACACCTGATTGCAGTAATTCAAAATTTCATCTTTACTGGAGAAGAAGCATTCTTGACAACACTTAGATGATTCAGTGCTCTGATGATGTGGATGATGAGCATAACTTTAGTGTTATTCTGTTTTGAACCACACTACTCCATGAAGTAGCTATGCTATACGAGCTGCCATAAACACACTGCACTGTCACTGCAGAGACCCGGGTTCGATTCCCGGTCGGGGCCCCTCCCCGGGCAGATGGAGCTCGTTAGCCCTGTAAGGCAATCCATCTACGTCCTGAGGACCTCACTGCCACCGTCCAAGCGTGCTTGGCCCCGGCAGATGAACCTCAGGATTAAAGGGTGGGCTCAGTTCCGCGCACACTGTGTCTCACCTAAAAAATCCAATGCGCAGGCTGGAAGGTGGAAAGACCTTCCCCGGTTCTTCGTTCGCGAAGAGACTGGCCATTATATATTTATTTATATATATATACATATATATATTTATATATATATACACATATATACAAGTCCTACCAGTCCTGCTTAACCCTTTGGGAAAATACCAGGAACAATGGCAAATCTTCTTGTCCCGTTGACGTCTTAGGAAAGACAATTATTTTAAAGTGTTGGGAAAAATATTCCGCATAGCTAGTCAAGCTAATAGAAATTTGTATTGATGTTTCTTCAAATGAAACAAAACTGATTCCTCGGAAAAGATGTTTTATGGAGAATAAAGCCTTTTTTGAAAGTTTTCCACTCAAGCCCACCACTTATTTCTTCAGTCTTCTAATTTTTAGTGCCCCTGTTCAAACATAGGAGTTTACCAGTAGGTTATTTCACACTTTAAAAAGATTTTGTCGTCCTTGAGTCAGAATTGTTACTGTGAAATGAACTTTTGTCAGTGACACCTACAGCCTCCATTAAGATGAGGCATGCAAGTGCTGTTTCATTCTCAGTTGTAACATGTTTTCAGTTCTTACTTGTGTTACTAAACAAGAGTTTTAAGATTCTAACTGAAATCATTTTTCAAAATTAAATTAGCTAAAGCCTTAATTAGCCAACACCGATCAGAACAGATTGCAGTGACTGCATGTCCTACTCCGGTCTATCTCTTTGTTAAAAAGGTGAAAACGTATAAGAAAAGAAAAAAATCAGACTATTTCCTGTCTTAATAGACCTCAGCACTCTCTGAGGTGAAGCAGAATAATCATAATATAAAATTGACTTTTCTATTGACCTGGGTTAGATATCTCACTGATTGCAGCATCATCATAGAATCATCATAGCGTGGTTTGGATTGGGAGGGATCTTAAAGAGCATCTAGTTCCAAACCCCCTGCAATTTGGCAGGGACCCCTTCCACTAGACCAGGTTGCTCAAAATCTTGTCCAGCCTGGCCTTGAACACTTCCAAGGGTGGGACATCCTCAGCTTCTCTGTGTAACCTGTTCCAGAACCTCACCACCCTCACAGTAAAGAAATTCCCCTTTGTTCTGTCGTTATCTGGCTCTGTAAAAAGAAAGAGAGAAATAAACAAAACCAACCAAACAAAAAACCCTAACAAAAATCAAATTAAAACCCTCAAATGCTTAGAAACTTATGAAATAGGAGAGCATTTCATAGCTGATAAATGAATGCAAGATCAAAGGAAAACAAGATTGGGTTTGGACTGGTTTGCATTAATTACTTTGTAGACTAAAGACATTTCCCATTTATTTCTCACAAATAGTATCAATGCACCTAAGCTGATACCTGATACAGTGTGTAAAAAAAAAGGCAGAAAGATATCAGGTGTTCTTTCAACATAAGACTTGGTAAGGCAGAATCTTCACCGATCCCAAAATACTCTGTCCTGTAACAATTTCAACAGTATGACTAAAAAAAGTAGATGCTGTTGCACAGACAACCCTGTTGCTTGTTCCTAGCCCAAGATTTTTTTATTTTTTGATTTTTATGGCTGTTGAGAAGCGTCACTACTAAGTTAGCCAAGTGAGAGGAACACTTTTTTCAGACAGAACTGTAAGAACTGTTTCTGTGCCTTGAATTTCTTGTGTATTATGTTTTCGTTCTGTAGTGGGCCCTGTGTCAGGCAGTGCCCTGTGAAACCCATGTCTGCTTTTCCACCATGCAAATTAAAGTGTTCAGAAAAAGAGGGAGGTGTAGTTAAAAGATGTCTTCCAGTTTTATTCAATACAGACATAGTCAACTATTTTTTCTAGGTCACTCTAATGGATAGAAGAAGGGATCTCTTCTTATATCTTTTATTAATATTCACCGCATTTCCAAAATACTGAGGACAAATTGATATACTAACCATATATATTTGATTTCTGTGGTTGGAAATGACCCATTCATACCTCTGAATATGTCCTAGATCAAAAATTGTTTTCTGTCTTCCCCAGTTTTTACTCTAGAGGTTTCAGAGTGTATAAGTTCTCGACTTTTTAAGATAGAAGTGTCTTTGCTGTAGTCCACTGTTGAACGTACTGCTGTCTACACATATAATTACTAAACACTACAAAACTATGGTGATTTAAATGTCTTTAGTATTTGTTTTGTCTGCCCAACAGAGCAGTGGGGATTTCAAACACTTTTGTTTCTGCAGCTTTATTACTTTTTGTAGGGGGAAAAAAAGGATGAAATTTAGGAGTCATTGTTACCAAAGTCTTACTTAAATATCCATGTTAATTGACTTGCCTGGTCAGCTGCTGTTTGTGAGGTTAAAGAAGGCTCAGTCCTGCACTCTGTCTTAGAAAAAAACCTAGAACCATTCTTTGAAACACCATTTAAACTCTATTTGATCCCAGATATATGGGGTAACCTGCAAGTTCTACACATCTGATGAATTTTGGACAATGTTATTATAAATGTCATATTTTTAATGTGGGACAGGCTGCTTGCTGACTGGGTCTATACCACATACTTGTCAGAGTGATGAAGGGCCATTAACTTTAATGGCTGTACCAGATAAAGTGGAAAGTCCTCGAACAGGAAGAAGGAACAGAAATTAAAAGAGTGACACTTCCAGAGGGTCTCACAGAGGGAACAAAGGAGAAGATTTATGAGTTCTTCAGAGGTTTTGAATTTGAAAGAAAGACAATTTTTTGAAGCAGGAGAAAAGAGGATGTAATTATGAGGCACTACTCTGACAAAGAAAGTCACTCTGATTTTGAGGAGACGAGGTGAGATGAAAGCAGCTTGTAAATACTCTACAGGATGTCTGACCTATTGCCAAACAATACCGTGGAAATCAAGGCTGGGAAAATATGGCTGAAGTTTATTATTCTGTGCACAATTGTATACTTCTTTTATGAGCTGAGTGCAGAATCTCTTGGTTTAGAGTTCCACACGATCTGCATGGCTGTGAACCCTGCTCTGCACAGACACCCAGACTTACACAGAGCCCGATCCTACCCAGGCACTTCCTGAAGCACATAAATGTTAAACCTGATAACCAAGGCTCTCTCGCTGTAGTGGAAAGTCACATCTCAGGTGAGCTGAATTGCTCTCTGGAGACTGTCCCTCTACACTGCTGGAGATGCAGCTTGCCATGACCAGCATCTGAGGTGCTGAGGTCACACTGGAGTGTGACTTGCTAAGAGGCTTCTAAAGGCCAAAAAACCTACAAAGCTGGAGCTACACCAAAGGATTAAAGAAAAATTCTTATCCTGGACTTCAAAACCTGTGTATGCTTTGCTTCTCTGTGTCTGACTGCTCTCCCTTTAGGAAGGAATGCTTCCCAGACACTGGCTCTTTGTTTCTCACACTTTATTAAGTGTTTGCAACAACCTAGCCACCTTATGCTTTTCAGAAGTAGTATAATGGGTCTGAAGCTGTACAGCTGATGAGAAGAGACTGTCACCAGCACTTAGAGGAGTGGGATTGTCTGGTTTATAAGTAGAATATTATGATGTCCTGTTCATCTGATTAATAATAAGCACATTATTTACAGTATGTTTCTTTTGCTAAATAATGCAAAGTGTTTTAATAATTTATGTATTTCACAAATTAATATGCACGCCCCCATTTGTGACCATCCTAATTTCTAGTAATTGCTTTGGGACACTTTTTTAGCTCCATTACATTACAGAATTTCATCACCTTCACCAAAGATATACTGATTGACATTAATTGAAGATCTGATGATTTCTTCAGTCTCTTTTGCCCCTCAAGATATATTTAGTGTTTTACATTTGCTGTTTTCACTGATCACTGAACTCTTTTAACTGCAAACACTTTGTCACTGTAGGAACTGTAGCACTATTGATTTAGTGATTTAGTGTGGCTTTTAGCTCTGCAGACCAGAGTTGAAATTCTTTGTAATACTTTCATAGGCCATGTCATGCTGGGTGTCTTTAATCATATTGCATGCTGCCATTGTTTTGCTGCATCTGAACATTAATTAGGTATTTTGAGAAGTAAAGAGTTTTAATAAGTTTTGGTACATTTTAACAACCTGGTAAGAAAAGGGATCTTCTATGGACCAGTTAATGGAAACAATGAACTTCTTTCCAATATACAAGCATACACAGGTAGAGATTTCGTTGAGTGCAGTTTGGTAAAAGTTTGTGGTTCTTTGAGGGGGGACAGAAAAAAAAAAAAAAACAGGAACTGAGACAGGGCAGTAAGAAAGAGATCACTGCAGCCACAGAAGTACCCATAGTCCGTCAGTGTTAGAAATAATTAAAAAAGAGGACTTTTGGCCAGATCACTAGCTACAAAGGGGACTGCATTTGAGAGCAAACCCATTCTCTTCTGCTGCTTGATTCCTTTTGTGTTCAAGGACACAGGATGTTTTTCCTTCTTTATAAATAAACAGAACGGAACAAAGTAATATTGGTTCCAATTTCTTCTTCTATGGAAAGTAAATTGTACATTACCAGTTCTAGATAGGAAATTATTAAAAGAAGCAGCATGCTATTCTCATGGTTGCTGTCCAAAATCAGAATCTTTCCATTTCCCTTCTTCCCTTCTTCCTCAACCAGTCTAACAGGAATTGGTGATTCTGGTCTTTGCCAAGGGCACAAACCACATCCTCTTGCAGTCGGTACCATAAGGTGTGAGACTTTCCTGGTGATTAGCTGTCTGCAGAAAATACTGGTGGGTAGGAGGAAGGCAAGGAAATACACATTTTTATGATGCTTTTTAAGTCAGAAAACGTTATTGTCAACTGACTGCAAGCTGGTGCTGATATGCTTACCAGATTTCTCTTACTGCTCCCTTCAGTGCTAAGGATTAATGGCTTCCCAAGATGCATGTTCATCTCCACAAGAGAAAACACTGGAAAACTGCTTATGCTTTTATGTTTTCATTTACTGCTGTGTGTGAGTTAGAGGCTTGTAAAGGTCTAGTTCAACATAAAATTCCAAATAATTATAAGGCAGTAAGATTCTTTTTAAAAATGTGTTTCAGAATGGTAATCTCCAGATTATATGAGCATCAGAAGTTGTGTAAGAGTAGTATAATGTTTCCATGCTATAATGTCAGCGTGATGCACTTGAAACTTTCAGATGTTAAATTATTGGCTTCTTGACAACACTTTCTTGCAAACTTATCTCTGTTGCTGTGACCCTTAACAGGGATTTTTCTTCTGGAGATTAATTTTAGGAAGGGAACTACAAGCTGTGCAGCAAAACGAATGGGGCCTGATTTACTGTGGTAGGTGTCCGACGTCCTGCAGTACCTCACTAACCACAGATGTCCCCTGTGCGTCCTTATGACCTCCCCCGTGCCTCAGTGCTCTGTGGGCAGCACACAGACGGTGCCGTGGCTGGGTCTGAGATGTGCTGCATGTTGACCAGCCAAACCCCCCATGGCTGTTGAGCTCTCATAGTTATTTCTTCTCACACTATGGTGTCCCCACAACAACCCTCGTGCAGATTTACACGACATTCAGTAGAGCTTTTATCTTTAGGACCCTGTGGTTAAAATCGGCCAACAGACTCAGGATTTGTTGTAGGGGCACATCTAACAGACAGGACAACAAATGGTGTGATTGCATAAGTCTCACTTCCTTGAGAAAGCAGGAGAAGATTAACTGTCATCAGGTTTTGCTGTGAGTAACAATGTGACCTGCATTTTCCATAGTAATGCATCAGTCCCTGTGGCACTGGGGGTGGAAGCCACAGAGACCTTGGGAAATGCCGTGCTGGGGCACAGCTGAACATCACTGCCCCGTTGAAGCCCACAAAGCCCTAGACCTCCAGCCTGACCGTCCTGTACGCTCAGCCCTGGCGTGAGCTCTGCCTCACTCTGCCCACCCTTGACACCATGACTGACCTGGAGCCAAGGAACACCACGGGGCCCATCCCTCAGCTTGTGCAGGGTCTGCCCCATGGTTCCCTTGCAATTCCAGAGTCACATACAAGGCAGATCCCAGCTCTGCTGGCTTCAGTAACCCATCTTGTCTACCCCCCAGACTCCTCTGTGGGAGCCAGGAAAGGTCATTAGTCTGTGGTTAATCCTTGCTGCCTACCCAAGAAATACTGACTTTTCAACACTGATAATACCCTGACTCTCAGATTTGTCCCAGATTGTGTCACCCCCTCTGTGGAGCACAATTTCCCTCTGCTCCAAGACAGGGTAGGGACATGGTTTGCGAAATGAAAAGGTATTACCAGTGATGGTCACAATTCATCTGCTTTACTGTAGCGTTGCTTCTGATCTGAGAACAGAAGAAAATGAGCATGAGATACAAACAATGCATGATGTATGGGGAGAAACATAGTGGTTTTTTGGAAAATAAGCTTACAAAACTCACTGCTCTGCTTAAATAGGTAATCTAGTTTATGAAGTTAACAAATAGGTTTTTCATATTTGCTGCTACAGCACTTCTGCTTGTTACAAATTCCTGTGGCTCTTTATCAGGTAAAGTGTTCACTTTGTAGTGAACATCATTTTATTGCCACCACGAGTTTTCCAGAAGTCTTCTCTAACATGATTTACTTTTAATGAGCTACTTCTTCTCATGGACAAAGAATTTTAAAAATATAATTGTACATGTTTCTTATCAAGATGAAACTGCCAGCCAGATGGAATTGTATCTTTCACACAAGTTAAGAGGCACCACCACTGCTCTGAAAAGACTTGTTTCACTTTCAAGGAATGCATGCTCTTAAGTCAGACCTGCTAGTTATTTTAAACAAATGCAGCTCATTTAGGAAGATACATACTCTGGATACCGGAGATATTCCTAGTTTATGGAGTTGCTTTATTTTCCACATGCATCATGAAATGTGTTCTAAGTTTAGCAGTATTTGGTGAAGTTTCTAAATAACACAGCTATAATGACTAGGTAAGAATCACTGGAGATTTCTATGCTTGACTTATTGAATCTGGAGGCTTGACTTTGCTTTTATGCATGACAGAAACCCACAATTCCATGTACTAAGGAGTTGGTCTACGTGTCCCATAGAAAATTCTTCAATCTTAATAGCCTCATCTGCATAGTATTATACAGTTGCCTACACTAAATTAGATGCAGTCACATATTCATAATTTTCAGTTCATATTTGAGTGATATTTCTGTTAAATCAGTGTGGACTTGAGAGTGGAAGTTTATATCTTTTAGAGAAGCCATAATATATGTGGCAATTTTCATGTTAAAATCCACCCTTTTTTTCTTTATTTTCCTTTATCTCTACAGGCAGCAGGAAGATAACATCTTTAAGTGCTTGCTACTGCCACTGTCATTCAGGACCAAACACAGGCAGTAGTAGTCTTCCCACAGTCTTGTAGCAGGAGCCAGAAGTCAGTCTTACAAAATATATTCAAGGAAAGAAAATTGCAAGGTAATTAACTTTTAGATTCCTGTCATCATGTCTGGGCAAGGCAGAAGTTAAGAACTGATAGCTCAGAGAAACTGTCTGCTCAAATATATGTCCACATCAATCAGTAAGAGGTTGCATCACATCTCTTTTGAAAAGAGAAGGTACTGGTACCTTCACAGCAAACCATCACCATCTGTGAACTGCAAGGATGGGCAGAAACAGGATTTTAGAAATGGGAGCTAGATCATATTTTTTGCTCTTAGGTCAGTTTGTTCAAACTCCAGAAAATTCAAATGCAGATAGAAACTCACTATGATTCATGGTGTGCGGCCAGCATTAGTTCCTCATGTTCTAACAAGGAGCTGCAATGTTTAATATTGGATCCTTTTTTATTAGAGAAGAATAAAGCAGCTGGACAGTAGTGCTGTTCTGTAGTTTCCACTGAATACTGCTGCCCTTATTAGAGTATTTTTGGGTTTGGAAGAGTGATATGAGTTCTTGTAATTTTTTTTTGCTTTTTTGTTTGTTTACTTGTGTTACCACCCTGCACTATTTTTATTTTGCTTTTACAGTGGCCTGTTTTTCTTCTTCTTTTTTTTTTTTTATTTTATGATATATCTCCTTCTGATAATCAGTTGACCTCACTTTTGTGATATATCATTCCAGAATGTTGCTTCAGCAGTTGAAAAGAAGTGTGAATTTCAACACCTCATGGCTGCAAAGCAGGTTTTAAACAGACAAAAGAAAACCCTTGTGCTGTGCTGGCTGTCTTAGTGTACAATAACTGTACAGGAAAAAAAGAGCAGATGTGACTCCAGGGACCAGAAATGTAGATGAAGGTAGTGCACCTACCCACAGTGGTGAAAAGGCTCCATCATATTGAATGAATATTGTAATCTTCTCACTATTGATAATGGTGTATAGGGAACAGTCCTTATCAAGTGCTCACTTACATGTTTGCTCAGGTAGGAGAATTCAGGATCCCCTTTTAAAGACCTGGTAGCTTTGTTTTCCATGCAGCCTGAGTCTGATGGTGGGGTTCTGAGATGCAGAACTCATCTCAGCATGCCAAGAACCCCTTGCCCAGGGGGTTTCTACACAGGATGTAGACTCAGCACTTGTACACTAGTCATGCAATTTCTTCATGTGGTTGTTTTCATCTATATTCCAGAACAGGTGCAGGCCTATTCCCCTGGGTGCTGGATAAACCCACAAAAATACAGCAATTATTAAATAAGATATATATGTCAGACCTCAATGCTTGTATCAATTAGTACACATCTGCATGGATTCATACAAACTAATCCTGGGCACAAAAGGTGCCTGAAGTATGGGTCTATGCTCCCTCTACAGTCAGTGGAGAGGCAATTGATAGATGTGCTGAAGTTGCATTCTTGCAGCCTCTCAGTGTGGGGATGATTAAGTGCTGATGCTTAAGAGGCTCAACTAAAAGTTTGGAGTCAAATTGAGCTAAAGTTTCCTCCTCTGAAATATGCAGTAAAAAGAGAGGGATAAAGGTAACTGTGTCGCCTTGGATGACAGGCTAATTTGCTTGCATGGTGCAGGCTGTGTATGCACAGTCATGCTAGTGTAAACTGGGAATTTCACTGGAAAACTAGGAGAGAAGCAATACAGGAGGGACAAATGGGCAACGATTGTATAACAGGCCTCCTAGAGTCATGGTCAGATGAAGGCAAAGAAAAAGTGTCAGAGAAAGATGTGGTCTGGATTGTTCAGCCAACATCATGCTTGAGGTAAAAAGAGAGGGTTTGTTGCTGCTGTCTACTGGGTTTGAGAGGTGAGAACTGGAAAATGGTTGGAGGCCGACTGAGTAATGAGGAGGGGAAGACAGTCTGTGGAAGGACCAATGGGGGATAGACAGTCTGGGACAATGTAGAAAGATAAAAAGCAGGTCTCAGTTCTGAAGGCGGGGTGAGGACATGAGGATGGGAAGCCTCCCATTTCTGCTTGTGCTGGCACAACCAGGGCAGCTGGGGAGTCTGAAACTTGTTGTACAGGCAGTGCACCTCAGCCCACCTGTGAGGTTCTTGGGACAGGTGAGCAGCTTTAGAGCACTATCAGAGAGACCAAAAGGAACTTGGCAGGTGTTTGTTTCTGCTGCAAATACAGGGAAATACATATCATGCCTGTTTTGAACTACCAGAGTATTCAAAATGTTTGCAAAGCCATTGCTAATTGTATTAACAAAAAATAGCACATTTGATAATTGCCAAAATTTTAGTTAAACCCTATTTTTTGGTTATAGTTTTGTTATGGTTTGTTCTGGTCAAATTTAAAAGGATGCTATTTTTAATAAACTCTTGAGAACAAATGAGCACTATGTGAACATAAGAATGAAGGAAATGATTCATAGGTTTGGAAGTAATCTTCTGCTGCTCAGGTCTGTTATTGATTTTTTGTATTCTTAAATATTTACTGTTTTTTGCGGGGCTTCTCTGCTGTGTGTGTTGAAGTCCACTGCAGCTGAGTGATTTATGGGGTCCAATGGCTCTGCACAGAGGATCATCACTGGCTGAACTTTTCTGAAAGATCAGGCTCTTTGTGTCTTTCACTGCACCAGCCTTTATCAATAATGTAGGCTATCTCCATTTTTTATATTCCTTAATTTGAAACTCTGAATAATGTTCCCTGTGTCTCATTTCTGATCAGTTTTTTATTTGGGTGACTTGGGACTACGATGACATTCTGTTGGACATTCAAATTACGTTCAAATGAAAATAGATTTCTTATCTGTTTTAATATTTTACCTCTTAACCTCCTCAATACAGACTGCAAGTTGCTAAGGTGAGATGAACCATTCCTGTATCATGTATCTACTCTCGTAATGAATTTCTAAGGGTACAACCAAGGCACCTCTGGAATGCCAGGTTAGGTTAAATATTCTAATATAATTTCCCCTGCTCAGGGATGAACACAAACCATGCATAGCACTTACACGCTACTCACACTCTAAGAATTTGTGGGTTTTTGCAGCTTAATGATACAAAAGATTCACAAAGCATGGTGGATTTAGTTCCTAAATCCTTGAGGCCCATTTGGGAATTGACATATTTGCAAGGAAAAGCAGGCTGGTGTCAGCAGTAGCTGGCAAAGACCAGCCAGTAAGTTCACTCATGAACATCTCTTCATTTGTGGTTTCCTCTAATTCAGACTCTAGTTACCTTTTAAAGCTCAGTTTTCCTTTCAGCAAGGAAATTTTGGTTTAAGGTCAGTCCTGATCCATCTGACCGTTATCGTAAATAGCAGCCCAAACCACAGGTGACCTGCAGCTGGGAAAGTAAGAAGAGCTCAGAAGTAGCGAGCCCCGTGGTGCCAGCAGCGCAGGAAGGTGCATTGCAGACCCCCAGCCATGCACTGTGCTTTAAGGCATGGCCTTTAAATGTGACAAAGTGCAGGTTCCTCTGTAAACAGTCATGGCAAGGCCCAAGCACTGCACAGTTTTCTCTCTGTATGTACAATAAAAAGAAAGGATGAAATTGCTGAAATATGAAGTCTTTTGCTCTGTGACTTGCTAATTTCAGTTTTTAGACACCTCTGAGTTAGGAAATGAGTCATATGGTTATTATTTACTCATCAGCTCTTCAGTTTCTGGTGTCTTAATCATTTTGGTTGTGGCTTGGAGTGTTACCTTCTTCAAAATAAAGCCTTGAAAGATGAGCAACTAATTACTGTCTTCACTCCTTTGACTGTAAAACAGCAGTATGTACAGGGCTGGCAACCATATTAATGTCTAGGATGAAATGCTTTCCTGCAACGTTTAGAGAGATCCCCCAAGTAATTGCCCTGTAAGGAGATTTAGAAGAGATGCAGTCAGTAATACGGGGTTATCCAGCTACAAAGCCATAACCCAAGGCCTTCTAGTGCCCCTGTGCCTGGATGGACCTCAAGACTTGACACCTGCAAAGCTCATGGGGTCAGTTGTGTCAGACCTGGTACACAGAAGTGCTCCGAAACTGCCATTCTGTCTCCCAAGGCTTAGACAGCCCTGCTGTGATACATTAAAAAAAAAAAAAAAAAAAAAAAAAAAAAAAAAAAAAAAAAAAAAAAAAAAAAAAAAAAAAAAAAAAAAAAAAAAAAAAAAAAAAAAAAAAATCCACTTTTCTGGTCCTTTACTAGTCTCTGATTTTGACAAGCAGAGTCTCTCTGTGCATGACATCCCTTGCGGTCTAGATCGACTCACATGAAAATGGAAGAAGTTTCATAGTGGCAACTATCTATGAAACACTTTCTAAACGTGAGTAAGCCTGAGTAAGCCTGAGTAAGTAGCAGCCATCGCTGTGGTATCTAAACACCTCACAAAACCTTGCCACAAGCCCTAACTGCAGGTGCTTGCCTAGACATAGGTTTAAGAAGTGTGGTATATTTTGGGGCTATCTGCAGTTTGAAGTGACCCACAACAATCTCTGACTTGCTTGTGTCATCTTCCTTCTTGATGCAGCAATTTAGTAGCTCAGTGTCTTGTTTGCTTTCACTGTCAAAGCAGTGTGGTAGAAGTACATGCTTTTCTACAGAGGTTTCACATTCACCCACAACTGCTGGTGCTGTAATTGTTCCTTTGGTAACAAGTGCTGTTAGTGCATTGCTTGCTATCTCTGTCACCGTCACTTAACTGTACTGGATGTCACCTATCATTGGACTACTGCCCTTTCTATATGTGGGGTTTTTCAGTAACCATTAGACTTTCTCACTCCACATCCCCGTATAATTTTTCATTCTACTTTTTTTTATAGCAGCACCTAATTGTCCCAGTGAAATCTAAGAGCTGCAGTTTGAATCCAGCATGCAAATCCATAAAATTTAGTTGTCCCTGCCCTACTTAAACAGCTTAAAGTGTAAATAAATAACTATCAGAGAAAGTTAAGCCATTTCTGTATTGCTACATTTCTGATGCTACTAGCATTTAACATCCCTCTCAGAACTGTTGGCAAGATCAAGAAGCTATGAGAGTGTGAGTGCTGGTTCCAGAGAAGCTGAGAAAAAGGGGAAAAAATACATTCATTAGGTAGCCAAAGGGTTGCTCTTTATTGCAAAATGTACACAAACTGTAATCCAAGTATCACACCGTCATTAAGTCCTATCCACTTACCTACTTCATTAGTTCAGGGATTGTGTTGCTTTTAATCTTTGTGATCTGGGTCATCCCAGGATTCAGGCTGATGTCTGAGCCAATACAGGGCTTCTGTTTCCTGCTGCTACCACTGTGTGTTTTGCAGTCTGTTTGTTCTCACTCAAGTCAAGTAAATATGAAGAAAATCAGATTTTGAAGCCTGGCTGGTTTTTTCTTTAATAGTAACATCAGTTAAGTTTTTTCCTTGTTTAGTCACTAGGTTGTTTAAATGACTGGCACGAAGTTATCAGGAATCAGAATCCCACCATACTCAGCACTGTGAAGCCCTTTTCTTTCTCAGCTTCTACAGATAAAAGCTTGAAAGTGTTTCAGGTGAAAGTAAGTTTTCTTGTCTGGAGTTGCAGGTTAGTCCCCTGAGAGATGTTTTACAGAAGAATGGTACCTACCCCATCTGCAAGGAGGACATCACGAAGTGCAGACAGCTTTCCAATCTCCTCCTTATGCTTCCCTTCTGAAAATATAAATGTTCCTGCAGCTAACATGACCAGCAGAGGCATCATCCTGAAGTTTACAAGGCCAAAGTGTTGCAGGACAGTGAGGCTGTAATTAACATAGACAGTTCTCCATACTAATTTGTAAAAGATGATCCTGGGCTCTCAGACCCCTCTTCAAACTAAGAAGAAACTAACATTGCTAACTGTGGCATGAAGGCACATGTGGTGGCTGTCTTCTCTTCAGATGGAAGATTCTCCACACTTCTGCCTCCAGCTTGTGACTGCCTCAGAGAAGGATGTGTTAGTGTGTCCACAGAGGCCGAGGTGATGCTGACTCCCTTCAGGAGGTGTGGAGGAGTTATTCCAGTAGTGAGCTCCTGTGGTCAGGGGAAATTATGTTGCTGCAACTAGAGAAGCAGAAGGGAAGATAAATGTACATATGTAGGTACCTTATCCAGTTTTGTGGGGTGGCTGTTAATTTCTGATTCAAATGTCTGATGAATCTGAATGTGCAAAAGCCTCAGAGGGAACTTATGTGGGGAAAAACAAGGTCTGTACTTAGAAAAACCTCTTTGCAATGGAAAACAGGCCGGTGAGGCTGTCTGATGGTAGGAAGAAAACTACTTGTCTCAAACTGTATTCATTCCCTACCTTTCTATATGAAAATGCAGGAATAAACAGGTAACAGTGTTACTTAACATCCACCTGTCCTGCTGGAATAACTGGGCTCATGTTGGCCTTCTGCTCCAGCTGGTTTGTTAACCCATCTGACAGGAAAGAAGAGGAAGTGAATGTTGTCAGGAAAAAAGGAATTTAGATGATCATACCTGTAGGTTTGATCTAAAAATGTTGCAAGAGGTCTGGGAGGAGTCCATCCTGAAATCAAACCTGGATAGAGGTTTGGCAGCTGCAGCAGCACACACAGAAGTGCAGCAGGGAAGGCAAAGGGGGATCATGATAAAGAGATCCTCAAAGAAAAATCTTGGAAGAAGTAATAGAGAAATAAGCAAGTCCAAGTAGAGGTGAATTTAGTTGGAACTTATACCTAGTTGACATAAAGATTTTATTAACAATCATATGATTTTTCTGTTGATATATATGTATCTATATATAGCCAGTAAAAACTGCACTCTGCATAGAGAGCTATAAAAAAAAAAAAAATTATGCCAATATACCCTGTTTCACCGTATGTAACTGAACTAAACTGTACCAGTGTAATCGCTACTGTGCCAGAAAGGCATTATGCTGCTCTTTGTTAGCATAATTATAGTAGCAGAACTGGTAAGCAGAGATGAATCCTTGAAGACCTTGGAATATTGTTTGGAGTCAGGTGGAGCTGCTGGCCTCATTTGTATTAAATTGCTTTTTAAAAATATTTTTCTGTTTTGGTTTTTTACCCAGAAATATTTCCTTACTGCCGTATAATCCCACCGAGAGTACTGTATGTACTTAAGAGCATGTGCGGGTTTGTTTCTGAAAGGTTTCTTTTTTAATGTGCAGGGCTGCTGAAGCTTTGAAGAGAAATCCTGAATCACTTTTTTAATGAAGTGTGGAAAGCAAACTGTGGGAATAAGTGGACTTGGCTGGACTGTAACTTCCCTAGATCCCCTGGGAGTTTTGAGTGTCTGAGAGATGCAAGAGTTCAATGTTAAGAATATCTCAGAAACATGAAGTTCCTGAAGGAAATACTAATCATCATCACATGCATCCTAAACCTAGCAGCTCCTGAGTTTTGAAGCATTTACACTGTACCTGCTGCTTCAAATGAAATATGCCTGAAGGGAGTAGTTAGTAGTTAAAAGTAAGTAGTAGTATTCACAATAAAGTCTGTAAATATTATAAGTAAAAATATATTCTAAACCAATTAATAACATCAACAGTAATAACATGTCTCGAATACACATTTTGTCTTCAACAAAATGTGTGGGGGAGGATTCTGATCTCCCTCATCCTTTGAGAAGGGCAGAAGCACCATTCTAAATACCAGGGAAAAGAATAGCAAAGGATTGTCATGCCTCAGCCCTTGGGAAAGATAAGCTAGATTCAGAAAGTATGAGAGGCATTTCTACGCACGTCAGTGCAGAGAAGGGACATTTCTCTGAAACGTTTGACATATTTTGTCTGTTTAGGAGGAGTTATAGCAACAGTAATTGATGAGATATAGGCTAAAAAACTTGTGAGTAATCTAGAGGATTTTAGAAGGAGAAAAAAATATCCTTGGGGGTCTGCATGTGTGCGTGCAGCCATTTTTCTCTGAAGGGAATGAGAAATGGGTTTTTTTCTATGGTCCAAACAGTGCTTAAGCAAATGGACCTTGTCTTTGCTCCAACTAAAAGGATCCTGCTTCTCTAAGTGAGAATATTTGGATTCTGCCTGGGAGGCATGGCACGGCTTTGCATGCTCCGTGTCTGCTGAGTGCACAGCTGGATACCTGTGAAATGCTGGGTGACCACAGACTCATTTCCATGTATACTACAGCATTCCTCTGGGAGGAGAGGCTCTTAATAAGTCTGTTCATAATGGACGTGTAAGCATGCAAGCTTTATTACCTGCTCCTGCCAACTCACCAGGAAAGTATGCCATTCCTGCACTGACGGATATGTAACCAGGGCTGTCTAATTATCATGTGCTGCGCTGCCAGAAGCACTGGCTGGGTCTGTCCTTGGGCTTTTCACCGATATACACCAAACAGGAGCCTCTCTCTCTCTCCTCTGAATTGCTACTGGTATTATTACAGCCACTGGAGAAAGGCAAGGACATAGCAGGAAAGAGTTGTGCTCACTGCTTATGAAGAGAATAAGGAGATGCCGACTTACAAAGTCTGTGCCTGCAGTGTGACTGACATTTGAGATATTCTTAAAGAAAAAATATTGAAAGGAAAGGACTTTCTGCAAACACCATCCATTATAATAGTTTAAATGGCAGGATTTAGACACAGAGAGTTTTTCTTTGCCTCTTCCCATGCTTGCAAACTAATGCTCTGAGACAGACCTGCAGTGTTGCCTTTTCAGTGCTGTGCAGAAGAAGTCTAATTACGAACTCGAGAAGCAAAAAAGAAACAAAACACCAAACCAAAAACCAAAAACACAGCGAAAGAAAGTTGGGGGATTTAGAAGGAAAAGAGAGCACAAATTGCAGCCAAACCAAAGCCACAGGAAATGGAGTCTGAATGTAAGAGTAGAATCTAGACAGAAAGGGATTTGGCAGGAGAGAAATTGCTGCAGGAACTTCAATGAGAAATATAAGGCCCAGTCCTATAAAACCGTGCTTGTGATGAATCTTTAATCTGCAAATGCACCCAACTGCATGACACTACTATAATTTTATAGGTCTAGAGTTTCAGAAAAATATCATCTGTTATGAAAGGATGGCAACACTGAAACGAAACAAGAGGTGAGAAGAGGGCAATGTATAGGGAGGAGGGATTGAGTACTTAAAGCTCTCTTTGGCTGGGCAACAAGGATCATAACCTCAGAGACAGGTAGCAACTGTTCTTTTCCAGATGGATAGGGTGTTTGTTGGGAAAACAGTGCCTCTGGTTGTGACAAAAAGGGGTACGTTTCACATATGGTTATTTGCCAGTTCTTCTGTTTCCATTAGGATAGTCTTTGTGATGCTGGATTCCTTCCCAGCCTCCTGTAGATTTTGGAAAGTCTCCCATTCAGCTGCCATGTAGAAGGCTTTGAACTTAAAATGGGAAAAACCAAAATGCACCCAGTGCTGGGGGGACCCTCACAAACTTCACTTCATTTCTTTATTCCCCATCAGGACCACCAGGAAGTTGGCAGTCATTATCCTGGGATTAGCACTGCTGACAGTGAGAAAAACGGGGTTTGCAACCCAAGGTGAAAACTTTTGAAGATGGAGTCTTGGATATTTAATCGTATGCCAGTGCCTGGTTAGTTTTTAGGATGAAATTATATCTCTTTGTGGAAAGGGAGGCACTTGCCCACAAGAGGTGTTTAGCTGTGCAGGGTGTGATGAAGCGATACCTGTCTCAGAGCCATAAAACTGTGTGGAAAGGCTGAAGAGAGACATACTCCATTACTGTGGAAAAACAGCTATCACTAGAATTGTTTTTGTGAAAATTCAACAAACTACTTTCCCTTCAAAGAACAGATACACTGCTGAAGACAATACCATCTGTGCATCAGCCCTGCTCTGACAATAAATGTATCTTAGGTCAGGAGAAACAGAGCTGAGAACTAGGTAGCTGATAAGGACAAGCAATTAATTTAGCTCTGGCGTACAGTAGGTAATTCTTATACCAGTGAGAGTTGTGCACAGCTAAGTCTGGCTCAGAAAACAAACATAACTTTGGGTAGTCACTCAGCAAAGTCCTATCCTGCTTCATCCCATTTGGAAGCATAGTTGTGGCACTGATATGTAACATATTTATCTGTTGGTGTGTCTGGTGTTTGCATATAGAGTCTGAACTAGAAAGGCAAAGTGATACCCTGGGATATGATTAATACAGCCCACAATATCCTTGATACACCCAGAGCTGTGTTTACCTATTGTAGCACATTTGAGGTCCCCTTCCCTGTGGCCTGAGGAGCTGCAGAAAGTTGCTGGCACAACAGCCCACTTTCTTCACTTCCTTCCTTACACTTTTGTGTAAGCTTGTGGTCACCAGCAGAGGAGAAAAAATAATGCACGCTTTTTTTGGTCCCTCTTTCAAGGCTTTATGAGGCTTTTTGCCTGATGTGATAGGATTAGCCTCAAGTTTGCTGGAGGGACCCTCATGGTTGCATGGACATTGCAGAAGGTGGTGCAAAGTACTGCACCTCACAAGGGAAGGTATAGCCATCCCATACGTACCTCTCACAGCTTGCCTTGGGTTGCAGGTGAGAACAGCAGATTTCAGCAGTGATGTAAAAAAGTGTCCCATCATCTTAGAGGGATTCCTTGCAGCTTCAAAAGTGGCTGGCCCATGATAAAGGGTATCTCACTAATGAGGGGGTTGAGCCACACAGGAAATCTAGACGTCACAGGGCTGAGCACTCCATTGTTGTTGGGTTTGTGGAATTTAAACATCCAAGATAAGTGCTTTGTTCCTCTACAAAATAGTGGGAGGGAGGGCACGATTTTACACAAATGCGGCTATCCACCTTTTTTTCCTCCAGTGCATTTGAGAAATAAATTCTTTCAGTTTTGTTTAAAAATCAGGTTTGTTGTCCTGAACAGAAAAGTGCCTCGTTACTAAAATTTTAGACCTTGCACTGAGATAACGGGCTAATTTACAGGAAGAAGGTAGTGATCTTTAAAAACTCATCCTTAAGAATATATCAAGTTTACTGACCCAAGCCTGTCTTAGGGAAATGTACTCTAATCTGTCTTTTCTTTCAATTATGTGAAAAAATTAGTAGATTTTTAGACTTGAAATGTTTTATTTTTTTCCTTGATAACACCTGTCTGAGTATCTGAGTGAGGGAAGTATATTCCTTAACTTAGCCAGTCCCAATGTGTTGTCCTGTATGCATCTCACATCAGTTCACAGATGTTCCTGAAAAAACACACACTCTTGGCCAGATGACAAACACAAAGCTTTCCAGGAGATTCATGGACTCATCTCTTACCATGCATTTTGAGGATGTATCTCAGTCCATGTCCTTTAGGAAACCTGTAAGTGCTTGTTCCATCTCACCCACCCAGGAGTAAGCAATGCTGGAACAGTGCAGAAATGCTAAGGCAACTTGAGAAAGGAGTATCACCTGCAATAAAGTAAACAAATTCAGCAGATTGTCTGGGATTTTTTTTCTACTGGAATCTCCTCTGTTGAGTCACTTATATTTGTGTGGGTATACAACACCCAGGAGAAGAAAAAACTCTCCACTGATGAGATTTCTGAAATATAACATCAGACAAGAGAAATCACTCCGGGCAGTCACTGTCAGAATTTGCAATGTTCTCTGGTTTACTGGTGTTTAACTTTCAATAACATGCATGGGCCAGGTCCTGGTAAATGTAAGGGTACCCTTCTGCTACACCAAACTGGGAGTTGTTTGAGTCAGTGGCATTGATTTAGCTTTACATAAACACAGTAATATCAGCTATTACGTCATGAGGGAGAGGATGATTTATTGATGTAATATTTTGGTGCTATTAACCAGAGAGGAGAGCTAAACTGCTGCTGCCTCTGGACAGATGTGTCAGAAGTGCCCTTTGCATTTTCAGCACAGCTGCCCAGAAGACAGCCCTTATGCCATAGGTCATAACCTTACCCCTTTTTCAAGGGTTTGTTTTTATGCATGGCCAAAACCTGAAGTCACTATTAATTTTATTACTTAGGCAAAGTTCTTATTAAAGATTTAAACATTTGGCTCAAGGCTCAATATTTCAAAGGAATATTTAGAATAGAAAACAGAAGGAAGATCTTTGTAAACATCTGAATGTCCCTTTAAATGAATTCAACAAACACATTAAACCTGTTGCAATGCAAACAGAGAAAGTTAATTCTAATTCAGCTGTAATTCCCACCCTTCTTCCATGCCAAGTGATGGATCTGTTTACTCCTCATGAAGAAAACTTTGTTTATGCTCTCCCAAGCTAGCCTTAGCATCTCCCCTCTTATCGCCTTCATCAGAGGTGAGCCCTGCTAGCCTGCTTTACAGACCTGCTGTGATGCTTATCGCCTTGGCATGGGAAAAGATCTTGAACAACCTGTACATAGAAACAAGTAGAGCCATAGAGGCTTTCAAGTGTGTTGTCAGTGAACAAATGTTGTGGTCTTTGAGGGAGCCTAAAATGAAAGTAAATAGTGTACAGATTTCAGATTGGCCTGAGGGTCCCTAGAGAAATATTGAAGGAACATAATGCAAACCTATCAGCAGGCATAGCTGATGTGTACTGGGTGTACATATTCTCACCTAACTTAATTAGAGAAGTCCTATCTGTTTAAATACAGGGTACCAGCTGATTCCACAGGTATGTTTTCAAGTATAATTGGATACTTTTAAAATACGGAAGTGGCTTACCTGCAATATATTGTACTTTCATCAGTCTTTAAATAGATTTGATAATTCCCTAAGGCAGGAATTATCCTTGGTTATGGAGCACACATGGCTGACAATTAAAAAGTTAGTAATGTATATGAGGAAACCTGGAAATTATTATAATTTGCTTTGTTTTTCTGAAGAGTCTTAAAACTTGCTTCTGCACACTGAGACCACAGCAGCTCCATGTTTGTATGGTAGTGAGCTCTCAGATTTCAGAGGCAGGTTTTCAGTGTTAGAGTTTCCTCATGTAAATTACACAACTTTCCACTCTGAAAACACATTTTCCCTCTCCATCCCCATATCAAAGCATAAAAAAGACACTATTCTCTGAATTTTCAAAATTAAAGTAACAAACGGGAATGGTTTAGGAAGGAGCAGATTCATTCAGTCCACCTTCTTGATAGCAAAACCAGAGATGGTTTTCTTGAGTATTCGAGCCAGCATGAGGAAGAAGCACCTTCACTTGATACAGCTCTAAGATTTTGAATTCACATTGTCCAATATGATCTATTGTCTGATAGCTCAGAATGCTGTTTTATTATTCCAGGGTGTATTCCCCCTAGTCAAAACATCATTACTTGAAATGACACTTTGGCTGTTCAACCAGAGAACCAGTGTATAAATATTAATTTAACTTCAACTGCAGGGTGAATCTGAGCAGATCTCAAACACTGGTGCACAGATGTGAGACAGATTCATCATTCAAATAAAATGTGCATTTGTTAGGTCACTTCCTACTCAGAACAGTGTTAAGGCTATCAGCTATGTTCAGATGAGAACTTTTCCTCTCTCATGTTTACCAAGCAGTTTTTATGCACAAGGACAGTTGATTTGCCCATTATTTAATAACCTGGAAAACACTTGCATATTTCAGGTATTCCAAAATAAGTCTTTTCGGTGGGATCTGGGAAAAATGGGTGGCAGAGAGAGATTAATGGTCTTCAATATGCAATTGGAATATTTAGTATACACCAGATATTGAATGTTTAATATCTTTTTTCTCCATTTTGTAAGTTGCAAGAGCAAGTGCTCGGGGCTGTCGAAATGACAGATTTTTAATTTTTTTTTAAACTGACTGTAAAGCATAATTCTGTCTCTGTGCATCTATTAGCACAAATGCCAGTGTGGTAAGTGTGGACCTATTTGCAACATCCAGATGCACAAAAGGGATTTTCCCTCTTGAGTCAAAGATGAGCCTCCTGGGAACAGGGCATGTACCGCTGGCCTGCACAACTGCCGTGTGAAGATGCTGGGCTTGCGGCCTCTCTTGGCCTGGGAAAGCAGCGCCATCAGCAAGCGGTTGACCTCTGCATGCAGTAAAGGCAGCCAAGTCCAGTGCCCTGCCATCTGGGTTGGGTCCACAGCACAGTGATCCTGTAGCTCCCAAGCGCGCTGTGCCTGCCCAAACGCACGAAGCCTGTGCAAGCACCACCAGCCCGGCTGGGAGCAAACGCATGCTCGGTCACCGGCTGTGCCGAGGTGCTTTCGCAAGCTTGGAGGAGTGGTAATAAATGAATTTGGTTTCCAGCCTCTAGGTCACCTGTAATAGGTCACCCTTAACAAACAGTGTTGACACAGAGCTGGAACGGTGGCAAGCGAATGAAACTTAGCTCTCTCCTATTTGAGCGATGGAATTTATTCCCAGCTCTGACCTTGTGCAAACTCTGTTGCCATTTTTATCACATGGAAAGAATGACCATGGCCTCTGCCGGCACTGTGGGCAAGAGGTCTCCTCAGCCAGGTTCTGGACACAGAGGAGCCAAATGACACAGTGGTGCTGGTGGAGGGAGGGAGGAGGGATGTCCTCTGCTCCCCTGCCTGAATCTGGGGATGTTGTCACAAAAGGCTGCTGAGCCCAAATGGCACATGGGACACAGAGATGCGCTGGGCTTTGCTGCTCCTCAAGGAGCTCTCTTACCCCTCCCCTGGATGCCTCTGGGTGCAGGAGGGCACTACCAGGAGCTTTGTCTCCAGAAAAGGGAGAGGAGAATGGGCCCAAAGCGTCTCCCTCCATAGAGGTGCTATTGCCCTTGAAAGCAGCAGGACGAGGTGATTGCAACCTTCCTGTCACCCTCACACTTGAAATCAGCAGCTGCATCTCTGAGGCACTGGTTTGCAATGAGAGATGCTGTGCCAGCTTCTCAGGAGGCCTGAAGGAAGGGACATTTCTGCAAGAAAAAAAATTTTCCCTCTGAGTTACCTGTGCTGTCAGGGACTGCTTAGCTACTCACATAGAAACTGCCTACCCTTCACTCCCTTCTCTCCTCTCGTGCCCCTCTCTTCTGGGAATTTACTTTACCAGAAACAGTGACTGACCTCCCTGAGCATACAGGAAGCATCGTGCTAAAAAAAGAAAGCAGATCACGTGAGCAGAGCTGAACTTCCCACAAGGTGTAATTTTTCTCTACTTGTTACTTTTAAATGCAAATACATCATGGCAAAAAGATACAGAGGAAGTATAAGAGAGCAGGGGAAAGCACTCTCGGGCCCTGTCTGCTTTGCATTCGCCTGTCCTGAGCCTGGAGAGACATCTGTGCTAAAGGTTATTTTTAAGTAGCTCAGAGGGAAGGCTTATTCTTTCTGAAGAATTTTTGTTAATCAGATGTGATGCACCTCAAATCATTCACCTCTTTGGGCTTTATCTAAAATAAGTCTATGTTTTTCCAAGCCCTTGCAATGGAGGAAGGAAACCTGTTTTGGTCCAAGTATAGGTTCTGGTAATAGCAGTGAGACTAAAAGCAAAGCCCAACATGCAGGCACAGCAGAGCTGACACTGCTGCTTGGCAGCTCTCGAGAGCCCTGCTGGAGTTAGGTGACCTTCTGGGAACACCAGGACACAACTTGCTGTGGATGAGGACTGTGGAGAGGGATTCCCTGGTCCAAGCCTGCTTTTCTGTGTGGCTTGTGGCAGTACTGCAACAATATGCAAAGAGTGAGAGGGTTTTTTTGGTGATTAGGTACTTGTTCATTCAGTCAATATGACTTCTTTTAGAGAGCTTCAGCAAACCTGAGCCAGTATAATAAAACATCCACCATAAAGAAGTCATCCTGTGAAGCAAACTGTAGTGACCCTTCCCTGGGTTTGCCATCCCCTTACCCACAGTGAGATGCCAGAATAAAGGAGAGTTCCCCATGAAGCATTTTTTTTGGCTTCCCCAGCTCTGAGCCAGAAAGCCTCTAATTACATTAACTTTTCAGATTTGGGGGGCACTATGCTTTCTTCTCATTCCACCAGTTACCCTGGAGAGGTGAAGTGCCTCTCCGTAGATGTCTTTTTATGCAATGCTTTTAAGCATTTTGCAAGTGGGAGATGCCATTAGCAATAGATGAAATAGAGAGGAATGACTTTATAAAGGAGGAGAAACAAAGACAAAAATGTCAAACAACTTGCTGATGGCCAGAACAGGCTTCAACTCCAGCATCTTTTCCTGTGGGCATCCACAGGTGCATGGCCACCCTGCTACCTTGGCTCCTCAGGGTGCGCCTGGCATGAAGCAGTACATAGTGTTGTGCTGGTGGATCTAGTGACTCATCCACAGGCTTGCTGAGCAAAAATCATTATCTGTGATAAGGCTGAATGCAGATGATGGCTTCCTGCTACACATGATAGACAGAGAAATGTAAGGGACTACCAAAAAATTGCAGCCATGATAGAGGAAAATTTTGTTGTGTACTACAGCTTGGTGAGCAAGCCTTTCCTTTTTCTGTGGGTGTTTCAGTCTTGTTTCAAGGTGGGGCTGGGTGCTACTGCAGATTGCACTTCCTAGCCATCCGCTTGCATCGTGGTTGTGTCAAAGCTGCCCAGAGAAAGTCGAATTGCAGCTGAGATACAGCTGAGCAAGATTAAACTGCTCTTTTTGTTTGTACTGTTTATCTTTTCCCTTGCCAGTGCACTTCCCTGAATTCCTCTGGTGCATTTTAGAACAAGTAAGCCTTTTGAAATGATTCTTCTAGCACACAGAGAAACCACCTCAGGCAGTCATCAAAAACCCAGGCTCAATTTAAGTGAGGCATACTGGCAAGAAAGAGCAAAGGTGAAGCTTTTTGCCTTGAAAAAGTGTGAAGCTGACTGTTGCTGTCTGCTGCAGAGGAGATCTAATTTAGAAACACACATAAATACGGTCATGTAAAATACCAGAGAAGGTGTTCGTAATTCTACCAGCAGCGTTTTTTTGCTAACGATGATTTGAGGCTTAAATTGAAGAAGAATAGTATGTGATTATTTATCTACTGCTTTTCTGCCTGTCCATTGGCTTCACATAACATTGAGTTCATCACTCCTCTTGGTATCAATTCCCTTCTGCATAATTACGGCCCCTCCACTTATGCTGTGTTCTGGCCCTTCAAAATGCTTTCATAAGAAGCGCTGCAGGTCTCTCATATTTAAAGATGAATATTGATTGTAGATGTATAAAAAACACATCGGTACTTAGAACTGAGCCAGAAAAATATGCTTCTAAGGTATCATTATTTTGCCATGAAAGGATGCTGCACCAGGCTTACATATGAATGTTTGATACAGCACAGCATGACTTCAGTGGTGGAAAATGAGCAACGTGCCAGTGCATCAGCACGGGGCACTGAGAAAGCAGCAAATGTTTTCATGCATTGACCTATCTGATGATTTGATAAATTGGTACGTTCTGCCTTTAAAATAACATAGAAGAGTTTCAGAGGCTAAAATTCGAAGATGCTAGTATTTTCCTAGGTAAGATTTTTGGTCTCATTAATTCAACCTTCATAGTTTCCTTCAGTGAAAAAGTTTCCAGTTTGATGACGACAATGCCCAGACTGAATGCCAGGCCAGGAAGGCAGGTGACAGCAGTGGAAAACCGGCTACAGTTACACTAGGAACTGCCATCAGTGGTACCTGGGATACAGAGACCCTGTGAGGAGATGATCTCTCCGTGTGCTGAACCTGTCTGGAAGTGTACGGAAAATAAACAGCTTTGGTCATGCCAGGTTTAGTTGGGCATGCTTTCCCTTTCAACAGCTATTCAAATGCCAGTCTATTTTTAACATTCCAAATATTTTTACAGCACGATTTTGGTGCACATTTTCCTGCCGTAATTTGGAAAGACTAAGTTAAGGTTTGGGGGTTTTTTGCCTCAAACCAGAGGCATTATGCAATATCCTCTTCAGCCAAGAGCATGCCAGTGAATGTGATTTGCTTTAGGCTAGCGGGATAGAGAGTGAGTATAAATTAGAATCTAACACCTGAAATACAGTGAGCAACACCTTCCATTAGTGTAAACCAGCAGAGCTGTGGTGTTGGTTGAGCCTGACTGATTTATATCTCTGGGAGTCTGGCCCGTTGCCTGTGCAACTCATATTGACTGTGGCTGGCAGTTCCCAAAACAGCCTCATTTTCTGCTTCTGGATAGAGACTTTTCCACTGGCTGCCCTGTGGGACTCAGTGGATGTGTCTTGCAGAACCAGAGCTAACCCATCAGGGGAGTGCTTTCCTATTCTACCTGACCCTGTTCCTAGCAGGTCACCTTGGCATGAAAAATCACTTATCTCTGCGGTGATGTATAGCGTCAGATCCTCGTTTTGGCTCCCTGCAATTAAACCCAGCTCTTTTTAGTGAGTCAGATCTTAATGCTGAAACGTTCATTGGTGCCAAAGGTCCTTGGAAGACAAACTCCTGCTTTCAAACATTGTTGCAGAGCCTGCCTGGAAGCTCATGGAATGAAGGCTCCTTCAGGATTCAGGCACTCCTGAAGATGAGTGGGAAGGTGGGAACCAAAAGCCCAGATTTCTGATTCCGTCACGTCTTGCCCGCATTGCAGTGGTTGATGCTCTCCTACTTTGTTTAATGGTAATGCTACCACTTTGTTGTTTTATTTTTCACCGGGGTATAACGTGAAGCAGAGGTGATTTGGGTTGTGAGCTGTCAGTGAGCTGTCTGTCAGCCGTGATGGATATGGTATGCCTTGCTCCCTGTCAGGTGATATTGCAGGAGCAATTGTGATGCTTTATTGGGGTTGTATCACTGCGACACCCAACCCAGAACAGGAGACTCTATTCTGGTGTTGACAAGTTCGATGAATCACAGTGATTTGATGGCAACTCTTTCACCTGGTCAATATGAGACTGAATTAATCTTCCTAAGGGAGTGGAGTTCACAGCACCTGAGTGTGGCTGAGCAATGGAAAAACTGTCGGATGTCAGAGGGGAAAGGGGCTTTTCCACCAAGGATAAATCATCAGCAGGGTTATAGCGTATTTGGTAAAGAGACTGAGAAGTTGAAGCAAAGCTGAAATACCATTATACAACCAGAGGTGGTTAAAGAAACCATGTGTGCTACAGCTTTGTATAATTAAATAGATGCCCTGTTTTGACCCAGAGGTGGTTAATCTTTGGCTGCAGATGAGCCACTTTGTTTATAACAGGCAAGGGCAGCCTGTAAAGGGCTTCAGCTAGATGCAGAAACTCTATTGTCAACAAGAATAATACCTGATTACTAAGAGCTGAAGTCCTTGCTAAGAAGAACACATCTTCAAGTTTACGCACTTGTGATCAGAAGGATAATCTACAGATAATCCAGGTTTTTTTAGGAAGAACTGGAAAAGCTATCTGTGAGCAGCTGAGACTGCATTTTGTTGGGCAGCGGTGGTGAAAGGATTTATTATCACAGTCCCGAGAACTTAATCATTGAGTGGAGTACACAAAAATAGCCAGGAAAGTTGCAGGCTGCACTGAATGGGTTGAAAGGTTGTGGGAACATGTTCTGGCACACCCTTGTGCTGTGGCAAGACACATGATGAGGGGGAAGGGGAGGGCGCATTTCAGCAGGTCTGAGCAAAGGGGAATATACTCTTGTTTCCATATAAACCCTCTTCACTCTTTCACTCGGCATCATTTTGCTTCCCGGAGCAGAAATAATTTCCATTAGCCATTCAGGGTAGCACGTTCCTAATGCATATAATGTGGAAATGTCTCAGCAGCAAATCTATGGTCTCGTTCAAATGCTGGGAAAAAGATTTAGTATGTTACACAATTGAGTATTTGTAAACAAAGATGACTTGAGTTTAAGAGGAACTTTTGTCAGCTGGAAAATAAGCCAATACAGAATTACAACACGACAACAAATTCCCAAAAGCAGGGAATCTGCCTGTGGCTCTTAAAGACCCATCACCATTGCAAGAAAGACCCACGGCCCATTGTTGGAGCATGTAGGAGAGGAGGTACCCCAAGGAAATTAGGATAAAGCGACGATTGGTTGGCTACCTGTAATAAGAAGCAGCCCATAAAGCCCAGTCATTGTGCCACACTTAATATCAAGTTAGCCGCCTTGCTGCCAGCCCAGCCAAGGCATGAATACTAATGCTGCCCTCAGCTGCCATAGAAATTGTCTCTTTGCATAAGAGGAACGAAGACCTTTTGTCCTTAGCTTGCTTGTGCTAGGACTAAGCCAGGAGCTCCAGCTGCATCTGCAATCAGACAGGCTCTCTTTAACAGCATTGAACTATGCATTATATTTAAAACTCACTCTTCTCTGCCTCCCAGGGAGAAAATGAAAAAGAAGGCTGCACGCACGCCCTTTGGCAGGAGCGGCCCAAGGTGGTGTCCCTGCTGGGTGCATAGCAAGCACACAAGAGCACAGCCAGAACATGCTCTTTTGAGCATTTCAGCTATGTGAGCACAGTAGGGGACCCACAGGCCCTCCTGGAGGGGCCACGGAGCCACACTGGAGACAGAAGATGGTGGGAAGCTGCGTAGGCAATGCAGGGCTGTGCTCAGAGCTGTGGAGGTGCAGGGATGCAGGCACAGTCTGAGAGGCCCAATGCAGGTCTGGGAATACAGCGGGAAATACCCCCCTGATACCGTGGGCTGCATGCAGTGGGAAAATGGAGCAGCACAATTTTGTACAAATCGGCAAGTCACACGCCAACAGCTGAACCACTGTTTGTGTGACCCACTGCCAGAGCCCCTCTCCATGTCACACTTTCTACCTGATATGGCAGAGGGTGTTGAGACAAGAAAATTAAGAAATTAATTTTCATGCAGAAAATTTTTCCTGATGCCTTCATGCCTGAGAGTATCCTTGATTTTATGTTATACCACTCCTGCAGCAGTCTCACATCACTTTCTTGAAGATTCGCCTACGTGATGGAGTTACTGTAGAGCTGTTATTTCAGAATAGCTGTTTCTGAACAACTTAATGCAAAAATAGGCTTATTCTGGTTACTCTTAATACTTGCTCAAAACTGACTTCTTTCCAGGAGCGGATTAGGTTAAAGCAGAACAGGTGGAAGAAGAGCATTCACTAAGAGAAGGATCAGGAACAGCCTTCAAACTCACACCCTCTCTCAATCAAAGTGAATTGGAAAGCATGGACAACTGTCCCATTGCACAGATGAAAAAAGAGTACAAAGACATGATCTGATACAAAGGTGTAGCATGGGCCTCCCAAGCCCTATTCTTTCTTCTATGTAAGCAACAACTAGATGAATATTAGTTTCCCCTGTCAGTTGCATGTCTTATGCAATGTACTTGGTTCTTTTATACTTATGGTGACTGCTTTTCCCCTACTAACTTGTGCAAACATCAGCTTTCTCTTTATCGCTCCAGTTCTGCATTTTTAAAAATTGTATGTTTACAAACAGCCAATTCCTTACGATGTAATGCTTCCAATTTTCAGATAATCCCTTTGCTGTCAACTACCTGCAGCAAACCAGTCTACTCAAGTAAACAAGCTCTTGTTGCATTTATGCCAGTCACATGTTGTTCTTAAGAATCCAAGAGATCTCTTGATTTCACAGTATACACACTATCACTTCCTCCGTCAGTGAATCCATGAAAATCAGCAGAACAAAAATAACAGTGACACTGAATAATTCAGTAATACACCCTGACAATATCTGCTAAACTTCTGTCAACACAGCCTACCTTGCTGTTGCTAGAGCACATGGTGAAACTGGCTTTACAGTCCCATGGACTATTATTAGTCTGGGTTTTGGATACTCAACACCTTTTGCAAGAACAGGAATAGAACAATAAACCAATACTTTTATCATAGTGATGTTACAACTAGAGGGATAAAACTCCAGCCAAACAAGAGTATAGTGACATTTCATCACAGTTGATGGAAGAATGATCAGCTCTACTAGGTCAGCCTCTTTGCTGGTTAGATTTATGTCCATCTTCTCTACAACACTCACAAGACACCGTAAGAGCACACTTATGAGGCAACCAGGGAGTTATATAATTTATAACCCAAATGAAAATATTCAGGCATGGTACAGAAGTGGGTGGTTGAAGATACTTTGCTGAACGATTCAGCCATTCCTTAGACAGAGTGGAGAAGTCAACCATAAAGCTGAGTCCTTGAGGTGAAGGAAAGACACAAAGCAGTTCATCTAAGTGGAGCTACTGCAGTAGCACCTTAATATGAAGGAATGAAGCACTTCTTTAGCTGTTTTATGCAAGCCTGAAAAATATTTTGGGTTTTGTATACAGGATCTCCTTAGCTTGTAAAAGAGGATAACAAGAAGCACTTGTCTCATGTTTGGGCTTTCTACAAATTGGATCTAATGTAGTACAAATATCTTTAACCCAGATCAAAAAGAGGGTAATCTTAGCTAAGGGGTAAAAGGCAGAGCTAAACAAATTCAAGAAGTCAGTCTTTCCACAGTATCTCAACACTAGAATAATTTTTGTATGACTGTAATGTATCTGTAATCACACAAAGCCTTTGAATCAAGACTTCAAAAATAAGAAGTGCTGTACCTTAGGTAAAGATACCATATTGAAAAATTAGGACAGGATATTTGGAATTCATTATACATAATGCTTTCTGATCTTTTCTTGAGTCTCTGTCTAGTTGCACAAGACCAGAATAATGGGTCTTCCTTTTGTGATCTAGTGGTGCTTTTAGTCCCTGGAATTTTTCCATAATGCACAAATTAAGATGGAAAGTTAGTTATTCCCAGTTGAAGAATATATAATTCAAATTGAGGCTTAAAAATGAAAGACTGTCTTTGATTATAATATTGCTTTTGCCCTTCTGGGTTCATGCTGCCCTCATAGCAACTGTGCATTGTTCTATAAAACAATTGACATGCAATGTTTTTAGGTATTTTAAAAGAAATTATGTATGGACTCTCTCATGTTTGCTTTTTCCTCATCCTTGCTTTGCATTGTATTTGGCATTTTGTGCGGTGCAGATGGAGAACACTTGGTTATGGGCAAAGCTGTTCTCTGAAGGACAACACATGGACACTCTAGAATAGTAGGATGTATTTTGTTTATTCTAGATTGGGCCATACATAAATCAGAGAGAGTTAAAACTGTGAACCTTAAGGTTCTGTTTTTCTGTGTAGAGAAACAGAAGATGACAATTTCCATTCACTTGGAAAACTTTACATCAGCTTCAGGAGGGAAAAAAATTAAATTTGATTGTAATAGACCTGAAGATGAATGCTATTTCCCATTAACTGCCAAAGAAGTATTGGCGATGAAAAACTCTTAATATTTGACCTTCAGAAACCTCTTGAATACCCAGGCTTAATTTGATTATAAAACATGGAGGTCAGAGTTTCTATAAATCCTTTAGAAGGAAAGAAAAATGAGGAGGTATAGTTTGCCAACTCAAAAAAAGAGCTCAGTTCCTTGAATGTTTAGTTAATCAAGCTTCTCAGACAAAGACAGTACTGGTTACCTTGAACCACTTGGCATACTATTTGTATCAGCAATTTTTCTATGATTTTGCAATTTTGATTTTATCACAATAAGATCAAGGCAGTTGGACATAGAAAATATGTTTCAGTTAATTCTCCTAGACTCTGAACCAGGTTGATATCAGCCTAAGAGGAAAAAGGAAAAACGCCTGGTGGTCCATAAAACAAGTTGTTCCACTAAACAGGTACTATTTGAGAGAAGAAAATCTCACATCCCCACAGAATATAATTCATGCAAGTGGTAACCCCTTAGTGTAAATCATCTCTAGGTAGCTATTTTCAAGATATAGGAGATAATGGTTTGGCTGCAGAACATTTCTGGAGAAGGAAAATATTATGAAAGAGTGGATGGAGAAACATGAAATCCTATTGTTGCAGTGTCTGACAACTCTCATGTACTTCAGTAGGTTTCACATCTCTTTGTTCTGTAATCTGGTATTTACAAACTGTGTGGAAGAATTCTGCATGAAAAACTGACTGTAGGCAAGGGAGGTTGTACCCTACACATTTGCTCTAATAATTAAAATTAAGACAGAACTAAATACCAAACCTACTTATCTTAGGTTACGTTTCTACTACGTCCATCTACTTTGACATCCAGAAGTAGGTTAAAGTTAAGCTACTGGATTTTTTTATATTCTTATTTTGCCTAAGATACTAGATATATTCAGATAATCACTTTTTAAAAATCCATTTTTTTACAAGAACTACAAAAAAATGCCTGAAGCACTACATTACCTTTCACAAGATGATGGCTTGTTATTCAGTAAACAAGAAAAGGTTGTTCTGGCCCTTATTTGTACTTGAGTCCTTCTGTTAAAAGATGTAACTTGATAATAACTACTTTTCTTTTTTTAAAAAAGCCCACTACACATTTACATTTAATTTGTAGCTGTAACAGACCTTTCACAAAAGCCATTTTCTCTCAAATCATTTATTTCCTTGCAAAATACAATCTACCACATATAATACAAACCAGCATATCTCCTGATCGCTTTCAGCTACTACACTATTTAATGCTACTGTAAAGTAGGCATGAAAATTCGAGGTGGAAAACATAAGTTAGTTGGATCATATTCCCTTGAAATACCCCAATTTTTCTGCAGTAAAAAAGAACTTATTAGAGAGGTTTTGGCTTGTTTTGAAGTTCATAGGAACTATTACACCAGAACACAGAGTAAATGCTCCAACCTGAGGATCATAGCTCTCCTTGGGAAAAGCATGGCTGAGGAGTTAGTGTCATTAACCAGCAGGACAGCGATCTCATTTCAGTATCAGAGATGACTTACAATGGTAAAACATTTAATATTACTATGTAAACTCTCTCAAGTGCTTTCTAAAATGTCAATTGCCCCTCCTCCGATTTCCAAAGCATTATTTTATAACTACTGTATTATACAACTGTTATGAAGTTATGTTGTAAGCAGTTACAATGCCTTTGCCACAGGCTGAATCTGTAAGAGCTGACCGAGCAATGGGCTGTTATGGGATGCCTATTTAGGATAGATCAAGCTAATTTTTCTAACACACCTTGCCAGTATCTTATTTCAGACAAACTATTGGTCTCAACAGCTGTAGTGCTGATGGTTCAAGAGGAAGTTAAGTAGGAAAATACAGTAGTTTCCAGAGGGGCAGAAGAAAGGGGATAGCAAGGTGAGTACAGGCATTACATACTTGATTATACTTTGTCTCTTCTTAGACTACAGTCACCATCAGATGGACATGGGGTGTTTTAAAGTCTTTTAGATTTAATTAACACATTCCTAATTTCCCTGCTGGAAGCAGGTAGTCATTGCAGTACTAGAAGAATAACTAGAAATGCCATTCAACATGAAAAGGCTCAGATCTTACCTCCAGTAAGTTTCTCTACACACATTTCAACACTTACTTTTCAGGGGGGTGTGATGATTTACACACTATTCTTAGGTACAGGCAGTTTCAACAGCAGATTAGTAACATAAACTGACAAGCTATATGTGCCTGTCAACAATAAACAGCAGAGCTGTTACTGTCTTTGGACTATAACAGTCGCCACGTAAAAAACACTTTATAAAAAAAATACATATCCAAAGTCAGTAAGAGACCACGAGTAAGTACTGTGTAGATTTTACACACTCAGCTGACTTCAACTGTTAACAGCTTTAAAAACAGGAAGACTAAAACTTCAAGTCTATGAATATCTGACAACAAGTTGTGTAATCCCGGTGCATCGTTGTTGGCGTTGTTGAGTCTGGTCTTGGTACCTCAGTGTCAACATCCATCAAGTGCAACTGCCGCATGCTCCTTCAGTCTGTGGCTTTCTGTGGAAGTATGTGCAAATCTTCCTCATGGAAACTGAAGTGGCTACAGCCTAGCACGAAACAGAAACAAAAATCAACACGAAACATTTCTGGGTTAACAGTTCATATGTTGCAGAAGTCTCAAAGTTTCCCCTCCATCATTGCTCCAGTTTGTTCAGCTTCCCAACTAAGCTAATATATGAAAGGTTCTTTGCTACAATTCCTCTCACAAGTAAGAAAGAGCTCACTACCTACAGGAAACACTGTCTAAATCCTAGGGTTGTGCTACTGCCATGAGAAATGTGCTCCAGCTGCAGTTTCAGCTTCCCTACAGCAGATAAGAGAGCTGCAGATTTCCAAGATGCATCAAATTCAGTGAGTGCTGCTGGGTATTCCCAGCACCTCCTCAGGCTATGAGCACGACACAGAAGCATCCCAAAATCTGAACTAGAGCATACTGGGCAGGAAAGGTAATTATTCTACAGTAATCTCTCTCCAGGGCAAAACCTTCTGTCTCGTGTATAAACTCGTACATCATAAAGCACAAGTAGTTGTAGGTTTCCTATAACTGAGACTTGGTACAGGCACAATATGAAGAGTCCAGCTGCTAGGAATAACTTAAGGAGTAGTGGCTTACCCATGTCATATCTCATAAAAGTATTGGAAAAGGTGAAGTCGAGTAAGAAATGAGATACCAAAATAAGCCTTAACTTCTATTATCATATATTCAATTGAGAGTACAACTAAAATTTGATGACTGAAAATTTACCTGACATTTAGTGAAATTCAACTCAGGTAAAGTCACTGAGATGAGTCAAGTTTGGTCTGTTTAGAAAAATATAATTGTAATTTCCTAGTTTGTACATTAAAACCTCATGCCAACTTTTTTAGCTGCTTTATAAGCTTAACTTTCATTTCAGAGCCTAGGATGTGCTTTGTGCCAGGCTTCCTGCACATTAAAAGCAGGATTATGTAGGTCAAATCCTGTCCTCTCTTGCACGATTCCTTTGTTTTCTAGTTTTCTATTGAAGAAACTGAAGGCATTATTTAACCCCACAGTTTTATTAACATGGGTAATGAATTCTTTTGCTACCTGAGCTAGAATTTAGCTCTTTCTTCTGACGCTAAAAGTGGTTTTCCAGTAACATAAACAGGCAGGTGCGACTGTGGACAAAGAAACAGTCAATCTGCCAAGGAAGGTGATGTCATTATTGTGCCTCTCAGAGCAGAGCTGTGTTTAAAATAATGGCAACATCCTTCAAACATCTGGCTGGGGACTGCAAGGATCTTTGAGCTCCTGTGTGCCCTAAGTCCCTTTAAAATGAGGGACACCACCATCCTAAAAATTCTGTTTCTGTATGGAGGGGATTTGTAGATAAGCAGCAATAATGTACCTGGTTTATTAGGCTAGAAATCACCCCTCTTCTCCATAGTCAAAGGGATCAGATAAATCTTTGAGTGTCCAAGGAGGGGAGAATAAACAGGGGAGGGAGTGACAGCTAGGCATAACTTCTTTTATGACAATTGTGGCTGAATGCCCTACTTACAGGTTTTGGTGAAGTGGCCACCGCCACAGACTCTTGTCCTTTGGCAAGAGGACTGCAAGATGAGGGGGAGCTGTTTGATGTGCTCTGGCTGCCAGGTCTGCCAGTCCGTAGCTTCTCTCCCAGAGCAGACAACCAATTTTTTCTTTCAGGAGAACTGTTCTCTTTATCTACTACCTCTGTGTCTTTCCCACATGGAGGTCTGAAAAGATGGGGGGAAGTTTGAACACCTGATGGATTAATCCGGCTTCCAGTAAAGGAAGGCTCTTTTGGGCTGTGGCTGGAGCCTTCGTGGTCATTACCCAAGTCAGCCTGGCTAAGACAGTCTTCATCACAAGCTTTTTGGTCTGGAATCAAGTGACATAAATTCAGCTTGGATCTCTTAGTTGCATGGTCCAGTTCAGTCACACAGCTACAGGCCTGCAGACACTTGTGCCCAGCGTCATCCTCCTTGCTGCAGTCAAGCCTTCTCTTGGCACGCTTTTCAAACTGCGTGTGTGGTGCTTTAGGAGGGCAGGCAGCTTCCAGGAGACCTTGGGTAACTTCTGCCAGGGCTTTTCTAGGAGAAGGAGCCTTTTTCCCCACTTCTGGAGGAGAAGAACACGGAGTTCTTGTAATCCAACGTTTAATGGACATTTTGGAGGAAGGGATCGCTTTGGGAGAAGCACATGGGCTGGTTTCAGTCTGCTTGGCTGGGGTGGAGGCTGTGGCCGCCTGGGATTTGAGAGCAGCCGTCGGAGTGTTTGTTGACAGCGGAAGGTCTCCAGAATAAATGGGAGCACAGGCAGCTGGCCGTGGTGAGGAAATACATGCGCTGCCCACTCTGAACGCCTTGGCAGGAGTACTCTGGGGGCTGGCTGGCTGTCCTGATAGGGGAGAAATAGGTAGTCTGATGAGGAACACAGAACAGCAGCTTAAAGACAGCCCTTTTATGAACATCCCTTCCAACTGGGAGATGAATTCAGTGCTGATCCTGTTCCTAAGTGACATTGTTTTGAACTATGAAATCATATAAATCCCTCTAATTTCAACTAGAGTATAATATCCTATATCATATTGATAAGTATAATACAGTACCTTTCTGCAATGTTTGACATCTATCCTTTCTGTAATGAGCGCTCTTACACGAGCTACAGCCAAAATGAACAGACAAAACAGACCATCTAAGCCTATCGAGCCTTGTTGGAACCCTGCACTGATTTGTCCAGACAGCTCAGTACTGAGGTGCTGCCTGAGAGAAATGTTGGTCCCCACCTGCACTGCCATCCTTAACAGATGCATAACTGAGTTGATGGACAAAGGTACTGTAAGTAGGCCCTACAGCTAATTACAATACCAAGGAGCCTTACACTTATGCCCTACTAGATGACTAATGCTCCTAATCGGGTGTTAATAGTTGCATATTTAAAAAAGATTAGAAGAATGAGAACTTTCATTTTCTTGTCTTTTTGCTGGAGGATTTTCTGCAATACTATGTTAGTATGGACATGGTAGTTATTTACCACACCCAGGGAAATCTGAAAAATCCTTTACCTCGTGAACAAGGACTTAAATTCCAAAGGAAATCAAATCTGTCACTGCAGTAAGAGTTATTTCTTTAAAACGAATGATTCCCAAACCGGTATTTCACAGTGGCTTTTGAGCTCATTAGCCAAGATGTAAACAACCCTGCTTGTAAAAAAGAAGTTCTGAACATCTAGCTTCTTAAAACAGTAGTCACAGATGGAGTATACCTCACGAGTAACAATGTGAATCATATAAAGCAAACATCTTGGTCTGTAGCAATATTAGAGGGGATTCTTTAAGTTTTGGTTTTGTTTTTTTTTTATTTCCAGCCCACTCCAACAGAGAACTCATTAGTGGGTTTGTTAGATGCCTGCTTTCTCATTCATCTAACTTGCACTGAAATTTAACAGGATAGCGCCTTAGTTATTTCATGTGCTTCCACTGCTGAGCACGAGAGCACTTAACATTTCCAGTCTGAACTCCTCATTCTCAGCATTTGCACTGTACTACAAAGCACTTCATTAGAACAATGAGAAGTCTAGTGTGAATAACCTGCCATTTTCTTTACAGTGCTGGGCTGTCTCACAAGTAACACGTTGAGTGACCGACTGATTATATACCATACTAAGCCTCTTTTGATCCTTCCTTTTACTGTATTAAGTGTTATCCAAAATACAAGTAGTGCTGCATCAGAGCAAAATTAAATAGGAGATCCCATATTATAGGATCTCACTACAAATAACTTTACCACTCAGAACAGAGTTAAAGGCTCTTTTCCTGATAAAATATGCTACTTTGTACCAACTTTCTTCAGGACTAACAGAAAGTAACTGCCAGGATTGTTTCTCCTAATCTTTACTTTAATGAGCACTTACAAGACAATTATAACTCAGCTGGCAAATTAGTTACACTCAAAAATCTAAGCTCCTAGAGGTACAAGAAAGCAGCAAGCTCAGCAACTCTTGATCCATAATGACCATTACAAATTCATACAGCAGAAATACTGCATGACTAGTTGGATACGAGCATTTTCAATCCCTAACCAGTCTGAAAGTTGTATTTTGGGTAATGGAAAAGCTGTATTTTGGATAATGGAAAAAGAGTAACCCTGGGAATTGGATGTGTGTCATGGCAAGAAGCAAGCACAAATTTAAGATAAAGAATACAAAGATCAGGCTTTTCTTTCCCAGACTGTATGCATGATTCAGGCTTCTACTAAGCCAGGTTCAAGCTGTTTCCATTTATGCTGCCACTACACATAGTACAATACTGTAAGTATTTGCAGTCAACCTGCATCACACTGAAGCAGGTTATTTCAGATATTTCCTACCCTCTCTGCCACAAATCTGCTAGAGTGACATTATCCATCTCCACATTGTCCATGCACAGGCCTGCTCCAGAAATTTGGGTTCTCAAAAATGTAGAGAAAGTAGTACACCTTAGAGAAACCACTGAAGTATTTGCCAAAGAAAAGGAAACTCTGCTTGCTACACTTGACTATATAGGTCAACAGTCAATATCCAGCCTCAGTCTCACAATCTGTTCCACACAAATGGGTGGGGAACTACCTAGATGTATCCCAGCAAGTCTGAAACAGTACTTGGCTTTCCAGCTCTGAATCAGTCTCTGCAGATAACTCCTGTATTTTAACAGCACGTGCTTTGTGTTCAGGAGCCAAGGTCAGCAGGAAGCCTGCTGTTGTGTTTTGCAGTGTCTGTGTTTCCTCTTCCCTCCCAAGTTACTTTAATGCAGCAAGAGCAAGGAGAAATAAGTAATTTTTCTAGTATAATTGCCAAAGGTGACTTGTAAAGTTTTAATGTACGACTACTTTAGGTTCCGTGCTTCTAGACTAGACCTATGCTTACTTCTCTTTTGCTGAAAGTAGTACACAAAGGGATTTTTGAGCCCTCTCCGAAACACACAAACCATTTACCAGCTATGGAGCAGACCTGGCACTCTCCCTCCTATTGTCCTGCAAACTTCCTGCTAGACTTGTTACTCACTGGCAAAAGGTTAGAGGTAATGTTATCCCATTAGTGGGATTTGAAGACCTTCAGCCTTTATTTGTGATAGCCAAGCTGAAATTCATTTGGAGGGTGGCTCGAAAAGATAGGTGGAATGCAGGAAGTCACACCAGCAGCTGCTGGGAAGCTATTGTATTCTTAGTTTCAGAGCTACTCTACAGAGAAGCTCATCTTACTTCACTTTGGAGGGAGGGTAGTTATTTTCCTTTCACCTACTCTACTGCAATAAAATGAAGGTTTTAGACAAATCAAAGTAGTATTAAGATCCAGGATGCCATTCTTCTGGCCTAGGGTGCTACCTACCTGGTGACTACTTTCTCTACAGAGCCCAGATACATTTGCTAGCTGTGAGAGCATGCTGCATAGCTTGTCTGATTGCCTAGGCTTTGTAGAGAGGCACTGCATTTAATCACTAGCCTTAACATGTGGATAGATGAACTGATTAATTATGAAACACTAGAATCATATCATGATTGTCTATATGCACTTTTAAGTACTTTTCACTACACAGCGCTGGTCTGTATACAGTCAGTACCACCGAGTGAAGCTGAAGAGATACAATACCAGTATCTGCAGCAAAGAAATCTGTGCACAATTCAACTAGTGGGCAGGAGGAAACAGTTTAGAGTTCCAAGGCTGTATGAGTGCTGCCAGGCCTTTACTGGGTAAACTGGAAAAAGCATATGGTCTTACTGCTTTCAGTTATTAATTGATATTTAAAAAAAAAGGTGTGACTTGTTGCTATAGTGATATCTCCTTTGGCTGTTCAATTACTGAACCCTGTCAAAACTCAGAGAAGATCTGGCTGCCTGAGAAGTAGTATCAATGAATATCTGCCTTGTGGTCTGGTCATACAGACTTGGCCATACTTGTAAGCTATTTCACCCAGCTTGTCTTGTTGATGGCAGAAATATTTAGAAGTGTTTGTCTGGCTATATGAATTATTGCCTAATAAAAAAACAAAACAAAACAAAACAGAAGAATAATAAGATAAGCCAAAGGCTTTTGTTGGTACAGAAAGAAGCCATGTTGCAGAGCAAGATAGCTCAGGGGCCTTACCTGCTCTATGCTGTTCTTCTGTTTTTTTCTGAGTGACCCAGCCTACCACATTGATTTTTCTGGATGCTGATTTCTCTTCCTCAGGAAGACGTCGTAAGCGCCAAATCCTCACAGTGTTGTCATCAGAGCATGTGGCAATCTATGGTATAAATTGGTTTATATTAACCAGGGCATATCCTAAAGTTGACTGGCCAAGTGAACTATAACAGCTGTATCTGACACACCATGCCAATATGAATGATGCCGAAGCCTGGTTGAGAGAGCACAAGATCTGACCACAAAACAAAGAAAATAACCCAGCTCTGTTTCATTACCATACCCATCTCAGTCACCATCAAGTTTGCCTCGCATGGCTCTGTAACAGACAGTGCTCTGCTCAGGGAGGGTCACAGCACATTTTGAGTTTTCAATCACTCAGAAGACAAAATCAGCCATGCACGTGCACCTCGTTCTGTGCCTGTTGCTCA
Source organism: Empidonax traillii (assembly GCF_003031625.1). Taxonomy (NCBI): domain Eukaryota; kingdom Metazoa; phylum Chordata; class Aves; order Passeriformes; family Tyrannidae; genus Empidonax; species Empidonax traillii. Next base: position 132,355 of record NW_020955489.1, on the reverse strand, counting down.
GAACCTCTTCTGCTCGAGTACAAACATTTGCAACTGAGAAGGTGACACTGGAAGGCCGTTGCACTGGCCTTAAGCGCTGTCTCTTCCGAGTCCGATGTCAGGAATATCTGGCAGATAAACCAACTCTGCTAGAAACATCGATCTAGATTCCTGCCACAGCACCACGCTCTACAAAAGGATCTGTGGAATCTCAAACGAAGAAGCAGTGGGGCCAATCTAGCCCACATTTTATGGCTCTCTTCAGGCAGATAAGCTGGTGACTCAATGGGGAATCAGTAGAAAGAAAGAGGAAATGCTGTGGTGAAAGTTCACAGTAACCTGAATGGGAAAGTGACTCTACTCTGACCTTTGTCACACCAATGTTGTCCCTACAGAAAGCAACCTTGCCTCTCAAATCACTCCAAGCAGCTTCCTGACCTTTCTTAGCACCACATTTTCCAATCCATGCTTTGGTATCTGAACAATGGCTGACTATTTCTTACCTGTGTGAGTAACGATTTTAAAGGCTGAACTGGTCTGCCTTTCCCACACATCATGATTAGGATACTTGGCTATCTCTAGATCACAGGTTTCCTCTAAAATGCCAGTTCTCATATTGTGCATCTTACACAGTTAGAACAATTCCACATTTGCCTGCAGGACTTTCACCCTCCTACACTGCAATGCAAAGGGAAAGTGACTGACTGGCTTAATACTGTGGGGTGAAAGAAACTCTGGCTACTATTGCAGCACTGTCCAGGATTTTTCAGGGTTGTTTCTCATTTTGAGCTAGGCCGAACACTTGAACTGACCTCCTACTGAAACTGTTTTCCTTTTAGTGATGCCTGGTGCATAATTACTGACCCAATTTCACCGTAGGTTTTTTTGTCATAAAAACAGTTCAGATTTTGAAAAGAGGTCACAATGAAAAGAGTCCATTTGTTTTTTAAAGGGTATTCAAAACTTCTTGCCACTCTGTACAAGACTAGCAGATGTATCAGTGGTCAGAAGGAAAGCAAGATGAAAAAATGGAACAACAGAACAAGCTTTTGGCTTACAAAAGCCCTGATTAAAGGATTTCAGTTTTGTCTCTTATGGGTAGTATCACAAACTCTCATTAGGAGAGGTCTTTGTTGATTTGCAATTTTCTAGGACTTTTCAAATAGCTTAAATTATTTGAAAATAATAAAAAAACTCCGATACATTGTACTTATGCAACAAGCTTGGATTACTGTCCCACAAAGCGAACATTGTCAGAAATTACTGACTAAAAATTTCCTCCCAAACAAACAACTGGTTGCTGCAAGTTTGAAAAGCAGATGTTGCCACATCACATGTATTGTTTCATGGGAAAGACCATTTTCCAGGAAACAAACCTTAGTGTAGTCTGAAGGACACCAAGCAATGGAGGTAACTTCTTGAGAGTGACCGAGGAGTATCCGTGGAGGAAGGTTGGGCTCAGAAACCTTAAAAATTCCATAGAAAAACAAGTATACAGTCAGAAGGCATGTAGCCTAATATTACATCTCTAAGAAAAGACCTCATAGCCCACCTGTGAAGTATGTAAATACTTTCATCTTCCCTGTATGAAATGCATTAAACAAATGCACTCCAGCTCTAATCATGAGACAACAACCAATGGAGCCCTAAGCCTCAGTCTCCATGTTTCATTTCTAGAGGTGAAGCAGCTGGTCAGGACTAAGATGTGCTGACTTGTCTGGAAACACTAGTTCAATTCCTACTACACACAGGATTTCTGCCTCCAGAGCTATCAGCCCAAAAAAACCCAACACAAGCATTTTAGGATATTAAGTATCTGTACTTGTTCTACATAAGATGCCTAAATTTTGGGAAGCTCATACTTTGAATCAGGATAGGCAAATATATTCTGCTGCTCTTTTACAAATGTGCCAATCACAGGTCAATGGATTAATAATAAAATGAAAAGCCACCAACAAAATTCTACAGACCAACCTCCACTGGCTTTGCACTGGCATTTGGGTGACTATGCCTCCTGCAACCAACCAGGTGCTCCAGAGATCCTTTTAAGAGTTCATAAAAAAGCTCTCTAAATTTTGCTCATTCAACTGATCTCCATTTCTCATACTCTCTTCATAAAAATCTTTCTCCTGTTCTACAGTGTTGCTACTTATCTTTGACTACAGCTCCTTTAAGTGACAGACGAAGCTGAAGCCAGCATTAAAGTGGCCCAAAGAAGAAAACACACATGCATACACACACACACACCCTCCACACACACAGAGATTCTATCCAAGTTTTCCTTGCTTTCAGCAGGCAATCTTTTCTGGACCTATGAGTCACCATCATTGATGTGACATTGTAAGGGGGATTTATCAAGGGATTTGAATACATGACTAAGTGAATGAACAGATCCTTTACTCTATGGGCAAAGGAGTACACATTACATATATATATAGGTTTCAAAGGAAGATGCAAGAAGTCGGGGAGGGCTTTTGAGTTACACACAAGTTTTTCTCTTGTGCATCACCTCCTACAAAAGCCTGGAAAACTGCAGTTGAATATCCAACTTCAGATCTTGGAAGCTGTTCTGATACAAAGAGGTTTATCTTAATAGGACACCTTTTCCCCTGGCATAGTAGAGACAACCACTTCACTAAATAGCCACTAAATGCCTTGGTCAGAGTATTCCCTTCTCTGCCAAAACATGTAATACCATGGAAACTAAATCCCTGTGTAGGGGACAAGCAATAGGATATCTGGGTGCAAAGAACACCTTCATTTACATTTAATAGCAGTTTTGCTCTACACTCAGACACAGTAGTTGTCCAGTAGCCACTGATCAGTGAAAGAAAAGCAGAGGAAGAGGACTGCTATTTTAGGGATGTAGTGGTTTTACACTACACTAGTGTAAATTAACCAACTACTCCCATTATATATTATTGTGAACTGAAGAAGGGTGCACAGTTATAGCTGTGTCCACTGTGCTTGGCAGAAAACAGTCGGTCAGCTTGCGCATGTCAAGTCAGGTTTAGCCACAACACATGCTGCTTTTTTTTTGTCCGATTTGACAGGATATTGTTGGGGAAGTGAGACCTATTGTGGAAAAGTTAAAAAGAGAAACCGAGGAAATGAGACTTTTTTTGGTTACTCTGCTCACTGAGACAGCTGTTAAATCCATCTTCAAGATTCAGCATAAAATGGCATATCTAGTTTTATGCACCATATGATACCAAAGCATGTACATTCCAGTTCTGGGACAGACCAAAGCGTAACTTGATATGGTTACCTTGGAGTGATCCCTATCAAAGAGCAATGGAAGTACACCCCTATAAATGGTATTGTTTTATCACCAGGAAGGTATCTCAGCTAGGTACCATCTTTGTGGAGAAAAAGCTCTGCTCTTCGCTTTTGAAATCTTATGATTGTTCAAGAGTCAGGTCATTAATCAATGAACTTGTAATTTTAAAAAACCAAACTCAACACAATAAAGTAAGTGTTCATTGCCTGGAAGTGATTTATATATGAAAACAGACTGAAATACCATCCTCGTCAGCAATAACTTCTAGCCACAGTGTTCTTTCTGAATGGTTCACCCAAACACAAACTTAGCACTGCTGCAAAAGTTATTCAAAGAAATAATTTGAGTGGACAAGGCCTCTACCCTTCATTCCTCTCTAGATCTGGACAGCTATTCCTCTTCATTAAGTCCCTTCTAACATTAGAAGGGATGTTAATTGCTAACATCCAATTACCTGTTAATTGCACATGCAATATCTAACCATGTTTTTCTCACAGCAAAATAAATCCTCATCCCATGAAAAGATGTGTACATTTCAGAGTCAGTAAAATCTATCAACATTTAAATTAAGAAGCCTCTGGACACCACAGATCTTAAAAGAGACAACTTTGCTGGAAGTCCCACTTTCTGACATGGCTGTGAGATTAAAATAAAAGTAATCATCTGATGATTAATTTTATAAATATGCAATATGATCTGTCACTCATATGTGACAGCAACAGAAGCCTTCTGTACATGAATGCATTTTAAATGTGTTTAAATGCCTAAATTTTTAGATGTAACGACATCCTTGAATACTCTCAACTGAGTCCCAACCTGTGTTATACGAAAGTATCAAAACACCCAAATGCAGAACGTGCAACTCAAGTTTGCACAAGCATTTTTGCTGAACTTGCACGAGAACATGAGGAAGGTTAAAATTACACCACTTGGCATAGGAATAGTCATGCTACCACACTCCTGCCCCTACTGAGTAAGCAACCCAGCTGCTTACAAGTGTTCTTCAAATCAAAGAGGCAATATGCTCAAACTGCAACCTCAGCAGGCTGACCCTCTGCTCTGTAGGATTTGTATTTCACTTTCAAACTCATCGTAAAACAGGTAAACAAGTCAACACGCCCTAAAAATTACCCCAAACCTGAAATAGGCTGTGGTTTCTGTCTATTCTACTTCTGTAAGTCTACTCTGTTACGATATGGGTGGCAAGTATGGAGAACAGAACTCAAAGCATGCCTTATTCCTGCTATTATCTTGGTGACATTTGCATTTCCTACACGTCAGTGCAAGATGTCAGGTGACGAAGCCTCTCAGCTGTCAGACAGTGCCTGGGAATTTTGCTGAAGGCTCTGGCTGAGCACTTGTTGTAATATGAAGGCTTTAACTACTGTAAATTAAGCATAAGAAAAAGCTATGTCTGAAGCAAGAGCTGGAAATAGGGGAGGTGGGGGAAAAGGTGCCCTTTAAACAATTAAATTTTTAGGTTTCTGCTAACGAGTTCCATTGCTAAATATGAACAGAGAACTGTCTGTCTACTTGTCATAGCTGGCTGTATCAATGGATTGAAAAAGGATTTTAATGCCCATTGAAACGGATTAAGAACAGCAACTTGCAATAAGCAGTAGCAGTGAGAGATATACTGATGGCAAGAGGCTGCCTCTATTTTACATTAAACAGTTACACTGAGCTTTGACAGCAACATACACACTCTGGGCACAGGGTGCCAGGGCTAACCCCACGCTGCTTTGAGGATGATTGGGAGGCAAAGAGTGTCCTCTGTGAACATGAAAAGAAGAGCGGCTCTAGGCTGCACGCTTGGGTCTCACCCAATTGCCTCACCTTCCAGATGTACGCGTTGCAGTCACTCGAACCACTGACCAGGAACTGGTCGTCTGGGCTGGTGCTGGATTTGATGTAAAAGGTTGAATTTTGGTGCCCACTGAAAACAGCCACTGTGAAGAGAAAATTTAAAAAAATGTGAATAAAAGCCCTACTCAATGCACAGCCCTGGAGTGAGTTGCACGAAGAGTGCTGATCTTACAGGCTTTTCCTGCCTAGCCACAAATCCTTTGGAGAAAGTGGTTGCATCGCTCCCTTGCTCTGGGGCTCCTGTGGCAGGAAGTTTTTATTATTCTGCTGGAACCCTTCAGGCTTCCCAAACAAAGCAGTAGAAATTTAATTAAAGCTTTAGCTTGACCTGGATCACTAGCAGACTCAGACATCACTTGGGCTGCCCCACTACTCTGGTTCAGGGTCCTTTGTCTCTTCCTCCCTCAGCCACCTTCACCAGTCCCATTACATCAACAAGGGCAGTAACACAGCAAGGGCCTTCTTCCATCCAGGTGGAAAATGGCTGACATTTCCCCTCCTGGGAGGACCTTCAGAGGCAGCAGCTGGCACAAGACCCTAGGGTGGGTCTAGAACACTTGGCCACACCATGTCCTGTCCTCTCATCGGGGCAGGAAGGGCGAGTTTCCCACTGTAGCACCAGGTGGGGCTGGCACTCCCTCCTCCAGCCTTCAGTAGTAGTTCTCACGAAGGAGACAACCCACAGACCAGAGGACATGTGGCTGCCTTCAGCAGTCTTTGAAAAGTTGTGAGTCCCCAAAATATCCTTTAATTTTTTTGCCCACAGCTCTCTCAGTGCAGCAGTTACCAGACAGCAAATCCTTTCCTAAACCAGGCAGCAAGTCCTGTTACAGTGAGGATTTTCTGACATCCCCTCTGCAAACTAAAGCTGCCTCAGTACTGGATAAGAGCAGCTGGAACAGCGATTAAAGCTGGTGAGGGCGGAGAGAGGCACAACCCGCGGGCAGGCGCTGCCCTCTGCGGGAACCACCGCACACCAAGAGGCCGCACGTGTTCCATCCAGCTGGATGAACAGATTGCTCTCCATGTTTATCGGCTGCACACAGAGGGCAAGAGCTCTGTGAGAAGGCCGAGGGGTGCTTTGGTGAGAGCCTGCTCCCATGAGGGGACAAGCCAGCGAGCCCATTTCCACAGCTCAGCGGTGGCTCCCAGGGTTAACCTCAACAACCAAGCTATTAATATTTGCTAGTTGTACCACTTCTCCACTCTGGAAGCACTCCCATCCACCAGACTGCCTTCCTGAAGAGCAGACAGAAGGATACACTGTTCATTTAATTTCAGATAACCGAGAGACTGAGAAAAGGCAATGGAAAATACGTCATGTGTCTGGCTGGAATGCATCTAACAAGTTTTGCCACTTTCTGAAAAGCAGCCACTGGCCTATGACAAAGCAGCTTAGCGTACCAAAGGCTTTGGGCAATCTTGTGAACATAAAGGTCACAGCTGCAGAGCTGAAGGAGTCTAAAAAGCTGAAGTATCTCAATATGCCGGGGATTCTTTCTCCCAGAAACTGTGATAAAAGTTAAAATTTAAAAGACACCTTAAAATATCCAGATACTATACATCAGGTGATCATTTTATGTAGATTCATATCTACCTTCAGTCTCTATCTGGGTGAACCAGTACCTGCACTCATAAAAGTTTTGGTGCTATTAATTTTGTGTGGACGACTTAACACAAAATATGAATCTCTCCCATGTAGTTTTAGAGATTACAGCATGGAATAGGTTTCCTAAGCATTGAATCTGGTCTGTCTCTCCAAGTCAGAGGGAGTAACCTGCCCTTCTATGCTCTATAATATCTATTTTTTTTGCAGCTATCTCCACAGATACGCTTACCTGGAGCGGTCCTTAAACTTGTCATACTGAACATGTAGATACTGTCATCAGTGCAGTTAGCAAACAGATTAGTACCAGTGGAATCCAAAACCAGGCTAGAATATCCTATAGACAAAGAGAAAAGTTCTTTGTAAGAAAAAAATATTTGGAGTACAGGAATTCTCAAGGAAATGCCCGGAGAGTGAAATTTGGAAAGGATTTCTAACATGTATGAGATTGTCATGGAAAGCGTGTATGTTTGACAGACAACTTGCTGAAGAATGAAAGTTTCTAGAATAACATCTACCCATTCTCATTACGATTCAGGGTGGTATTTGGAAAGAAATCACACCTTCAGAGCAAGTAAGTGATTTATTTGATGGTTTCAAGGACATAACAGGAACATCCAATTGTAGAAGCAGAGATCAAAAATAAATGGAAACCCAACCCCTGTGTTCTGATAGAATAAGCTATCCTCTGATTAGCTAGTGATTCAGGTTCAAGAAAAATCTTTCCCTGCAGGCAAATTATTTTGCAACCAGCTCTTTGAGGATTTTCCTCATGTTCTCGGGACTGACACTGACCATTACCACATCAAGACAGTTGGTTAGACAAGTCATCAGGAATTACTGTGTAGCATCAGAGCCTTGCAAGGCACTAAAGATACAAAGAAGACAGAGAAACATGTACAAGTGTGCTTTTTGATAACAAACAGCTTCAAGAAGAGTTTAACTCTGGATGGTGACAATGTAAAAACCCAGTCCAGTCTGTTGTCTTTGTAAGACACAACGCAAAGGAAGCAGTTCAATCTGAATTTTACTCATGTACAAAAAAGATTAGCTAAATTCCTCATCCAGACCTCTACTGTTCCCTTACCTCCATTTATGAAAATGCACTGATGAAGCCTTTGCAAGTTTTTATCATTGGTGCAATGATACAAAAGTGGGGCACCTAAACTCTTAAACTTGAAAATTTGGTATCGGCAACCAAAATACTCGGCAGAGTTTGCCAGTCTGATCGATAATTGGCTTAAAAGATAAGAGATGTCACCGTCAGTACTTCTGAAATTCACTTTGCACTTAAACAAATGCATCTCCGGTGACTTACCAAGTTTGCGAGTACTGGTTCCAGGGTAGCAAAAAGACTTGCAGGGCAGCGGGTCCTGGCGGTAAGCAGCATAGTTCTTGCGCAAGTCCCATACCTTGATCACACTGAAATAGAAAAGCACGAGTGTCTTCAACTTCAAAATTTCTCTTGCAATGCTCACTGGGCCTTCTAAGAGCACAGGAATTCAGGCTGCTCATTATTGAGGAGTGTCCAGTGCTAAGGAGACAAGGACTGAGCAGAAGCAGAGCAGAGATGTGCTGAAAGCAAAACAAGTGCTCTGCTGGATACGGATGAGGAGGCAGCACTGCCTTCTGTAACTAACACAAGACAAAACTAGAGCCTGCAAGCCAACTTTCTTCAACTGGTAAAAGGTAGTACAAGGATGCCTTTATACTTATGACATTTGTGAGAAGTAGTTTTAGTCTGTAGTTTTAAAGATTAAGGCTTTCCTTTCCTTTTTTCCCCTTGATCTTTGGGACCAAGCCTCTGTAATGAGCAGAAAAGTCAAGTGTTATCTCCCTCAGAAAGGCTCTGACCACATAGAACCTGCTAAAGAATTGAATCCGAGAGGGTAATTTCCATGCTAATCAATGAGATGTTGCTCCAAGATATTGCAATGGATCTGGCACCTAAAAGAATGCATCTTTTGTAACTCAAGGCAACATTTTCTCAAGCATGCCTACACGTATCCAAGCACCAACCACCCACTCACATCCCAAAACAGCTGTCTAACAATAGTCTGTCTATGTGTGGTCTCATAAGTCCATGAGAACAGAGAAAGAGAACAGAGAAAGAGAGAGAAGAATTGCTCTCATTCTACCCCATGCCTAGTACACCAAAATGAGCATTTACCATATATGCACAATTTCTCCAGTAAGGAAGCAAAGCAGCATTCAGCTTTGCCAATGCAAACAGACAGCAGAGCCGCTGATTCCACCTGGCAATAACTCCAGCCTTGTCTACCACTGAGTGATCTTAGAAGAAAACCTCCTAATCTTTTAATGTCACTAAGAAGAGCACAAGGAAAAGGAGGCATCCTCCCTCCTTACCCATCAACAGCTCCTGCAGAGATAAGAGTGTGCTCATCCTGAAGCAGCACCACAGTTACGCTCTGCTGGAAATCCTTAAAAAGAAAAGAAAAAAGAACTTTATTTTCTTTTAAGGTCAGCAAGATCTTGCTGCTTAGTTCAAGGTCAAGTGAATACTGAGAAAACCTCCTCCTCCTAGCCACGCAGGAGAACCTGGAAATACCAGGTGACATTTAAGACACAACAATTCTTCAAACACTCCCACCAGTGAAATTGCCACTGAACAGTGAACGTCCGGGCAGCAGTTTGAGGTTATACCTTTCAGGTCAGAGATAAGAGGGCTGCCTTTATCACAAAGTTTAATAGATTAAATATTATCAGGTCTTACTCCAGTAAGGCAGTAATTTGTCAGGTCACATTAGCAGGGGAGAAAAAAACAGAGAAAAAAAATAAATATTACAACCCTCCCCATTTCCCCCCTTCAAAATACTGGCCACTGCTTTCCTCTCTGGTAAGAAAAGATGTATTTTCACATAACATTTGCACAAAGTTTGCTTTGAAGGCACATGTGTTGTTAGACAACCAAACAAAGTCTAAAATTAGCCGTAGCAAGTGACCTTGACACAAAAACCTACTTCTGCAAAGATAAATGGAAGCATTTACCACATACAAGCCACACATTTCTCACTATGTTTACTTAGGAAGATTTCTGTGCATAACACTGTCCCCAGAGAAGAGGCTTACATTTTGTTTGTTCTCCAGATACCTACCACCAAGGGAGCAAGTCCTCTTAAGTTCTGCCTCTTCTTCTTAGGTTTGGAAGGAGTCTGCTTGTCAACCACATTGTGTGCACCACTGATTTGTTTCACCTGCCTGTAAAATCCATCTGAAAGAAATCAAAGGCATCTCCAGTAATAGTTTCCATGCAATTTCCCTATCACTTTAATAAAACAGGTATCAGCTTGGAATTAGTCCTAAGAGGTGGCTGAGACTAACCTTTAAAATCATTCATGTATTCTGAAAACAAAAACTGTTAGTTTTATATGAAACCAGTGAGAACACAGTAAGAACCAGGAACATATAATGCAGAAAACTACAGAGGTCAGTGTAGCATGGACACTGAAACTAAAACTGATCTGAGCAGGCTGCCTTTAGAAATCATTACCCCTTAGTCTGGTTTTCAGCATGCATCCTAGTCTGGAGCATTCAATTCATCCCAAGCAGAACTGTGCTCACAGTGCTTTTCTACTCTATTTTATAATTTTCTATTTAGCCTTTTGTCTGCTACTTCTCACTCTATGAAACTTATTGCTTTACTAGAGTAATGCAACTTTCTTATTTTTTTTTCCCTACACGTTCCACTTCAATCATGTGGAGTCTCTCTTTTCCCCCACTTGTCCATTTGAAGAGCCAGGGAAACCTGGGACAGATGGAAGACTGAGACATGTTCTGGCAGTGCAGGCAAGGAAGTTGCTCTGACAGATCAGAAAACTGGGAAAAAACATATGGGCATAACCTGACTGGGGAAGGAGAAGCTCCAGGAAACAGAGAGGAGCAGAGTGAGCTCACCCTTGCATTTACGGTAGGTCTTCCCACATTATATTCAGTTACTGCCAGCACTCACAAGTTCCTTTGCTTCTGCACTTCCTCCCTTTTCTCCCTCTCTAGCAGAAGTCTTTCCAGCTTTTCTTCATCCCTCCAGATGGCTCTGACCCAAGCAGTCTCTCCCAGCTCATCTGGTTTTTGTGCTGTCTTAACAGGGATGTATTCCATACCCCCTTATCTCCTTACCAACACACAGGGTATTATCAAGCCAGCATATGCATCATGCTGCAAACCTGAGACTATTACAAAGCAGAAATATGCATTATACACAGAAGAGATACCTATTCCATCTCTTTACGGTAGTAAAGCAGTAGTTATGTGACAATCCTCCCCTTTTACTGAAGTTTTGCCTATATTTTAATAAAAAACATTAGTCCAAGAAGTAAATCTGAGCAGTACTTTTAAATGAGATAGCCAGCTTTTTTCATACATATCTGAAAGTTCATTTACCTTTCTTGTTGCATCTGGTATCCCAAACCATGATGTTTCCATCTCTGCCTCCAGTACAGAAGACAGCTGAGAGGGAGAAAAAGAGCACTATTAGCTTCCAAAAATGTTAATTAACTGAATGCTGTACAATGCCATCTATGCTCTCTGGCTCTTCTGCCTCAACACCTGGGATACCAGTCCTGGAAATACATAAAACAGGCCATTGCTTTGCCACGCTTTTTGATTAGCTTCCTTACTTTTCCTGTTCCCTTTTTTTACTAATACTCTAGAAAAACCCGCTTATGAAAAGCACATTCACACACTTTTGTATGGAAGCAGATATTCTATCTTTACTTTGCCCAAGATCAGAGAAGTGCAGACATTAGCATCAGGACACCATCAAGTTCCAGCAAGTTAGTTCTGCTTCTCTGGCTGGGTCCCTCCTCAGTCGGCCTGTGATATTGTACCCATCAGTTTCCAAAGCCCTTTTTTAGCCCTTAAAGTACTCTCTGCCAGAGAGAAAGAGGAACAAACAGGGAATATCAACATTTACCTTTCTCAAATCTAGAAAAAGCAACTGACTTGAGGCTACACTGGTGACCTTTGCATATGCCAAGAAGCTCACCAGCAATCACATCCCACACCTTGGCTGTCTGATCTCCTGAAGCAGTGACCTTCAGAAGGAAAAAAAAAAAGCTTTAGTCATTTTCTGTACACAGTTGCCAAAGCATTAAAAATAAAGTTAGAAGGCAAAAGACTGCTTACAATCCTGTGTTCCCCTGGTACCCAGGCAAGGTCAAATACAGCGTTTGAGTGAGCCTGCCATTCTAACAAGAAAACAAAAGCCAAGATTAGTTCAGCATCGCAGCACAATATTTTGCAGAAGACTAAAGGACATCAGACACTGAAATCAGAAATCTTGTCAACAGGTTGCTTAGGCATGAAAAACAACATAGAACAATTCACCTACTATTGCTGTTTTAACAGCACATTCATTCTCCTGCTTTCTTAAGAAGACTAACAAAGTATGTGAAAGGATTTAAGTACTGCCTACATTTATGTTTTAACGACTTGCAAAAAGCTTACTTTGGTTCCAGTAAATCCCATACTTGTAACATCAAATAAAGATCACCTTCTACTCAACACTTACCTTTAAAGATGAGTTTGCTGGTAGCTTGAGTTTCAGTATCATAGAGTCTAACAAATCCTTCTTCATTTGCAACTGCCAGTACATGCTCCCAATTTGGAGCTGAAAAGAAATTGAAACATAATATATTATGTAGCTAATTCACACTCAAGCCCCTGTTCTTTGTAAAGGGACACAGACTCTTTAAACAGAGTACATAGAAAATAGATAGCTGTAAAATAAACAGTATTTACATAGCAACTTCAATGTCCAAAATGCAGAAATATTGGCAAGCATTTTTTCTAGATGTTCCATGCAGGAGTAACTGTACATGGGCAACCAAATGGCTCCAGGAGTAACTTTTGAGAGAATGTCCTCTTTCACTAGCTACAATCGTTCTCTAGTTACAGTTTTCTGTGTCTATACTACATATCACCTACGGCCTCCAGTAGTTTTCATGATCTGAGTTGTAAAAGCAGGAAGCTGCCTTGGAGAAAAAGTAAAAGCTCACGCTGAAACTAGAGTACTATGAATGAAAGAGTTTAGACCCAAAAGATCCAGGAGCTTCCACGTTTACTCCACTCCGTTTGTGCTCCCCATGGAGAAAAGCTGTGTGTGACAGCCTGGTGACATGCATCCACCTCTTTGGTTTCTACAGACTGTTCTCCATCTTTTATATATTTTGAACAGAGCCCAGTTTTTCACCTATGTAGCCTCGCACTATCACCACGAGGACAGTCATACCTTGAAACAGACACAGCTAAAATAAAGAGGTATTAAAACAAATGCTCAGTAGTTGCTTCTTCAAGGGAATACTTTCCACCAGTGTATCTAGGAGCACCACGATCCAATGTATATCACATCTAGGAGCAAGTACACTGATACCAGCTCGTTTTAAAGCAAGGAAAGTCTGAAACCAAATCGTGAGACAGATTCAAATAGGAAAAAGAAAAGCTGACAGCAGTGCCCGCGCCTTGGCCCCCACAAGGGCTTTCAGAAGGTGACTCTACCTGTAGAAAAGGTGCAGCCGAAAGGCGGGACCGGCATCCCCGTTGCCCCATAAGACAGGTGGTCATCTTCCCGGCTGCACTGGTAGCCATCCAAGAGATGCTGCAGGGGAAGCGGCGGCGAACGACCTGCAAGCGGGAGAGACGGACCGTAAGCGCCCCAGACACGGCGAGCTCGGGCACCGGGAGCCCCGCGGCCGCCGCAGGGGCTGTGGAGGGGCGGGGGCGGGCCGGGACGCGGAGCGGCCGTGCCGCGGTACCCACGGTCTGTGGCGGTGACGGCGCGGCGGAGCAGCGCGCGGCACAGCATGGCCGCGCGGACACGGCCGGCGCGCGCCAACACAACTCCCGCCAAAACGACCGGCCCGCCAAGCCCGCGGCGCGCCCTCATTGGCCGGCGGGGAGCGCGCGGTGCCCCGCCCCCCTCCCCTGGTTGGGCTGTGCTGGGGCGCGGATGGGGGCGGGGCCCCGGAGCCACACCCACCACCCGGTCCCGCGGCCGCGGTGAGTGGGGGGCGGGCTCGCGCCTGCGCGGGAGCGGCCCGCAGGCGGGAGCGCGGCTGCGCGTGCGCGGGGCGGGCGGCGAGGGGCAGGAATGGCGTCCAGCGCCAAATCGTTCCTGGCCGACGCGGGGTATGGCGAGCAGGAGCTGGACGCCAACTCCGCGCTCATGGAGCTCGACAAAGGTGAGGCCGCGCCGGCTCGGGGTTGTCGCGGGGCCGGGGAGGGAGCTTGGCTTTATGCCTCTTTATCTGCAGCGCGGGCGGAGGGAGGATCTGGGTCCGGAGGTATCTGCGGTAATTCCTGTGTTCTCGCTTAGGCCTCAGGTCTGGCAAACTCGGGGAGCAGTGCGAAGCCGTGGTTCGTTTTCCCAGGCTCTTCCAGAAGTATCCCTTCCCCATTCTCATCAATTCGGCGTTCCTAAAGCTGGCTGATGTCTTCAGAGTGGGGTGAGTGCCATCGGGCAGCTTCTCCCCATTCAAATCTCCGGTCTGTAGGACTCGCACTTGTGAACGTGTCCATCTTTAGTGGACTTAAGTGGCTATGAGTGATCAATGACAGAGTTCCGTTTTCGTCTATCCTGATTTGAGGATTCTCTTCCTGATTGATTTAAATTCACCAGTGTAACGTCTGCTTCACAGGCACATTCAAATTCATAATTCTTAAATAGATGAATGGTCATATGTGCAAACTTTGAGTCATGTAATGTTAATAACAAAGCTCAAAGTATAGATTTTCGAAATGCCTGTTATCTAAGTGATGTGCCTAATAGAATCGGACCTACTTTGGAATAATTTAAAAAGTTAAGTGTGGATGTTGTGGAATCTTCACTTTGGCTTCAGGAAGGGAAAGAAATTTACTCATGCCTGACAGTGGCAATTAGGCTCTCTTGCCTTAGTCTTGGATGTGTTTTTCTAGAAGAATTGTATCCCTAAGTGTGCTCAAAATAGGCATTTGTTTATCCTCCTCCTCACTGGTGCCAACTGGTTCATTTCCCTGGAATTGGGCCTAAATCTGACACTACCAGAACTAGAAAATAAAACAATAGTGTGTTGATAGTCCCTTTTCTATTACATCAGTTTACTCAAACATTTCTAAAGCGTAGACATTTCCTTGTTTTAATTTTCTTTCAGAAGTTGCTTTAAAATAATTTAGTGTTTAAAGTGCTTCAATTTTTGTTATAAAGTAGCCTGACAAAGAAATGTGTGTATTTTCTAATAGGAACAACTTCCTGAGGCTGTGTGTGCTGAAAGTTACTCAGCAGAGTGAGAAGCACTTAGAGAAGATCCTAAATGTGGATGAATTTGTCAAAAGAGTTTTCTCAGTAATTCATAGCAATGACCCAGTTGCTCGGGCTATTACACTCCGGTATGTATTACATGAATGATCTTAATTTACTTCATATCTGTAGCTAGTTACCAGTGTGCTGGCCTGGAACAACAAGGCCAAGTGCAAGGTGCTGCACCTGGGTCGGGGCAACCCCTGGAATCAACACAGGCTGGGGGAGGAAGGGGGTGAGAGCAGCCCTGCTGAGAAGGACTTGAGGTGCTGGTGGATGAGAGGCTGGACGTGACCCAGCAATGTGCACCCACAGCCCAGAAAGCAAATCGTGTCCTGGGCTGCATCAAAAGCAGTCTGGCCAGCAGGGTGAGGGAGGGGAAGCTGCCCCTCTGCTCCACTCTGGCGAGACTGCACTTTGAGCACTGCACTGCATCCAGCTCTGGGTTCCCCAGCACAGGAAGGACATAGACGTGTTGGAGGAAGTCCAGAGGAGGCCACCAAGATTATTAGAGAGATGGAGCACCTCTCCTAGGAGGAAAGGCTGAGAGAATTGGGGCTGTTCAACCTGAGAAGAGAAGGCCTTAGAATGACATATTTGCAGCCTTCTGCTGTCTGAAGAGAAACTACGAGACAGATGGAGTGGGACTTTTCACGAGAGCATGTAGTGATAGAACAAGGAGAAATGGCTTCAAACTGAAAGAGAGTAGATTTAGATTAGATATTAGGAAGAAATTCTTTTCTGTTGGTGCCTCCAGTGAGGCACTGGAACAGGTTGCCCAGAGAAGCTGTGGATGTCCTATCCCTGGAAGTGTTCAGGGCCAGGTTGGGTGGGGCTTTGAGCAAGCTGGTCTAGTGGAAGGTGTTCCTGGTCATGGCAGGTGTGATGGAATCAGATGATCTTTAAGATCCCTTCCAACCCAAACTGTTCTATGATTCTATGAATGAAATATAGAAGGCTTTTTATACGTTGCTCATGGAATTAAAAGCAAAGACATCTGTCTTTAAAGGGGGTAAATGATAAAGATCTGTGATCAGAACAACAAGGTTATTAATCATTAAAGATAGTGAGAATTTTGTGGATGGCTCCAGGTAAAACAGAATTTGCAGTGCTGAAATTTTGTGTACTCAGGAGAAGAAAACTGAACCTTGTTGTATGCATAACCCAGACAGTAGCCATATGCAATATATATTGCCTATGATATATTTAGACCAGGACCAAAAGGAAAGTGCTTCCTTGCACGTCAAAATAATTGTTGTTAACTTGTAACCAAAGCTTATTGGAACCTTGTTATGCTTGCACCTCTTTTTCATTCGTAGTTGTCCTACAAGTTTACTGCTTGTTGGTCTCTGATCAAAAACTTCTGAGGAAGTGCTGTTGTACTGTTTGGACTTCCTAGGAATCAAATCGGAAAACAAAGAAAATAAACCTGTCTTTAATGTCATTGTCTTGCTGCTTTGGTGTCTGTGTCTCCAGCACTATCCAACATCATCATCTTAACTGCATCTTCCAACCCCTATGCTAGTGAATGTGAATGTGAAGAGCACTTTTCTTTTTCCCTTTATATTCTTTTTTTTTTCCTCTCCATTTAAAACTGTTACTGATTTCACTGTTGAAAGATGGGAGGCATTAATGGGTTTGATTGACTACCTCATGTGTCCACTTCTTTTTTCTTTTGATATTTCATTTGAAATTATGCTTTCATGCTCTGGTCACAGAAATCTTTAAATACAATGGGACTACATGTTTTCTTGTAGTTCCCTATCGTATTCTAACATACATTTGCAGTTGTTGACTGGCACTGAGAGCAGCCTGCTAGAAGTCTCAGGAATCCACTCAGTTTGAAAAAATACTTAAATTACAAATAAATTCACATGATAGATCAAGTGAAATGTTAAAAGGGCTGTTGGTTCAGCAGTTTCAGATTAAAGTCTTCTATTGGTTTGGTTTTGTCCTTGAATAGTGTCAGAAAGAGAGAACATGTAGAAAGAAAGATCTGCTAAAACAAAACTTGGTGGAATTTTATTGCTAGATAACTGTGTGTAAATATTTGCACAGAACTCTTGCTAAAATTACCATCAGTGTTACCATCCTGCGTTCCTTCTTCTTTTGTTATGCTAAATATGTCTGAAGGGTACCTTCATAGCAAAGTTTAAATTGACTTGCAACTTTGTTAGCAGTTCTACAAAAGGTATTGAACTATTCCTACTAATAACCTTATCCCACATCAGTGAAAGATCTTGGAAACAAACTATGAAAGACATTTGATTACTTGATCATCGTAACTACTCAAGAAACTTCTCTTTCACAGCATGTGAACTTATTTACTTCTACAGTCTTAATTAGGAAGAGGGATAGAAAAAGTAGAAACTAAATTAGCAGTTTTCTAAATGTGTTTTTATATCCCCCTAGACTATCACATTTTTGAATTTATATTTCATGGTGTTCTTCATGTGTGTCCTAAAATAGCCATCAGTACATTTTAGTGTTAAATCTGTTGTATTAATATCAGAGTTTGAATGTAAAAGCATCTTAAAAATGCTTATTCCTGGTGCCATAGTGCACTCTTAATTTTAAAAGAATTTTTGGTTAAGTTTCTCACTGTACAATTTCAATCTAAGAGGTATCATAATTAAGTTTTTATCAAACCACTGACATAACCCACATGACAAAATTTGTTACCTTTTAGTTATATGTCTACTTTTAGCATTTGCTTGTTTCTATAATAGACAGGAAAGGGCACATACTTATAGAAAAAACAGTATTTTAACCAGTCATTTTACATTCCTATTTAGTTTCGTCTTACATTTCTTCTGGGATCATCGTTCTTCCTGATTTTTCTGTGATTCATTTCTGTAGGATGTTGGGCAGCATGGCATCTATTATTCCAGAAAGGAAGAATGCACATCATAGTATTCGTCAGAGTTTGGATTCCCATGATAATGTGGAAGTGGAAGCTGCTATATTTGCTGCTGCCAACTTTTCTGCACAATCTAAGTAAGATTTTTTTTCAATTCCATTAAATAGAAATTTAATGATAGTGATATCAGTATCATTTATAGCAAAGCATTTAATTATGTGCAATAATAGTATTGTAGAGAAACCTGAGTACAAGTTTAACATGATTTTTTTTTTGAAAATGGAAAGCTCATAAATATGAGAATTCAAAAAGTGCAATAGGAGCTTTAATCAAGGATTATTTTACAGAAATTTTATTAGGGAGCAAAATGTAGTGCTGCTTGTCATTTTGGCACATTTTTTTGAAAGCTTCCATTTTATCATTTGATCTTGCCCTTGTGCAGAGGTTCTGAAAAGACCTTGGTCTTGGCAGGCACTTTTTTGGGAAGGTTTTTATTGTTAAAACACCGTGTTTGGTAGTTCAGTTGATTTTTTTTAGATCTAATTTCTAATTTTTTCATTACTTAATTTTTTAGTTTTCATTTCACCTGGTACTTTCTTTTCTCTACAGGGATTTTGCTGTCGGAATATGTAATAAAATCAGTGAGATGATTCAAGGTACGTGTGTATATTGAATGATAAAAGGGAAAAGCTTTAATTTATCTGAAAATTCTTTATTATTCATATTTCCATACTAGATACCAGAATGCTGTTGCCCTCATACTCAGATAATTCCAATTTTTAAATTTAATTAGCTCACCAATAATCCAATGTCTGGCTCTTATGTCCTCTTAAAATCTAAGTTCTCGAAGCACCTGTTTGGTACAGAATAAAAGCTTATCTACGGTAGATGAATAAACTTACACAGACTCTCACGGGTTGCTTCAGGTGAGTTAATAAGTGTGCTACCTGCAGTGAATCAAGGAGCAGCTTTCTCAAACAGCCATGAAAGCGCTCGATACTGGTGTTGTTACACACCTTCCCCCTATTTGGAGCCAGTGCATGTGTCTGCACAGTCTGCATTCAGCAGATGAGGCACGTTGTGTCCCTCAGTGCTGCCAAACGCCGGTACAAGGACTGACACTCCGCCTGTTCCCTTTCCTTGTTGCAGGGTTGGCCACACCCGTGGATTTGAAGTTGAAGTTGATCCCCATTCTGCAGCACATGCATCATGATGCCAGCTTGGCCTCCAGCTCCCGGCAGCTGCTCCAGCAGCTGGTGACATCCTACCCCTCTACCAAGATGGTCATTGTTACTCTGCACACCTTTACTCTGCTTGCTGCTTCTTCTTTGGTTGACATTCCTAAGCAGGTAGTTCTTCCTAATACATTAAGTACTAAGTACATTTGAAAATAATTCAAATTCTAGGTGGTTCTGTTTCCAGACAATCTCATCAAACACATTAAGCCTTTTTTAAAAATCATAACCTGTCTTTCTTAAAGTCAGCTGGTATTGAAATCAGCTAGGAACGATCAGCATTCAGGAAAGCAAACACCCTGACTTTTTCTGAAAGCATTTCGTTGTGCCTGTAGAGGCCAGCCTTCACTTTCCACTGCTGTATATTGCCTTGTTGTTTGGGGGTGCCTTTTTCTTTCGTGCAAGCGAATGAATGTTTCAGTAGCACAGAATGCATTTTAAAAGGTATTTCTTGAAGAACTTTGAGAATTTGAGTCTGTTGCTTAAATTTAGGACTGTACACCGAGTAATGGGAAAAGCGGTGATGGAAAAGTACGATGCTTTTATGCTCTGGTAATGAGCTTTGTGGATGTGATTTATATAGCAGATCTAAACACAGTGACACTTGAGACTCATCTAACTAATCCTTGTAAAGTAGTCATGAAAATCTATTTGCTTTATTTCAGTCCTGTACAGCTGAAAGTGGGAAGCTGGTGTCTGTTACTGTTAGGCTAATAGCATTGATCTGTCTGAAACTTTTGGTATGGCTCATTTCTGTATTTCAGAGGATGCTTTTGATAGTACTGAATCTAAGTCTACTGAAACAGCATTAGAACACTTAATGTGCTGCTTTTTTTTTTTTTTTTTTAATGGCAGTAAGCGTGAAGATTTAGGCTGTATTTCTGCAGCACAACAGCAGCCAATACTGCTTAAAACTGATGTAGTCATGGTGGGGAGGTTCAAGCTTTTTCATGTCCTGGCTATTCCCTGCTTGTAAATTTGCAGACAATGAGCACAATAAAGGACACGCAAGCAAGTGTTGCTTACACTGAGATAAATGCTTCAGAAGGTGTGGGTAGGGATTATTTTGTTTGGTTGGGATTTTGGGGGTTGTTTTTGCAACTGCTGAAGTACAAGGTATGTCTCTCTTGCTATCTGTTAAGTGTAGATCACACAGATGCCCAAATTAGCATCAAATGCCCAGAATACTGGTTAGCAGCATAATCACAACAGTTTAAGATGTTTACTGAGTTTCTCAAGGATGTTTTGTGGTATTTCTGAGTGCTGAAACTTATCTTGAAGCTTCTCGCATACACAGGGTTGTGTAGAGAAGGGTACATGAACAAGGAGAGCAGGATGGTAAAAAAATGCCAGACTGTTTTAGCTTGCAGTGGCTTCACGGTCATGAGACAAGCAATCAGACAGATAGGGCAAGTTAATTTTGGTAGAGTATGCTCAACATTTCTTCAAGAGTGCTTTTGAAAAGACTTCCTTCTAGTAGCATGTCTCCTCTTAAACAATGAATTTATTTCACTGCAGATCCAGCTTCTGTTGCAGTACTTGAAAAATGACCCCAGGAAGGCTGTGAAGAGGCTTGCAATCCAGGATTTGAAGTTGCTGGCCAACAAGACACCACATACATGGAGCAGAGAAAATATTCAGGTTCATACATTTTTAAGCTGAAGTTTAAACTTTCTAATTAGTTGTAGGATTCTTTCTAGAAGAACAGCTTGGGAGGTAAAGGAAGGAGGGACGTGCATCTCCGTGTCCTTAGGTTAGGTTACTGTGCCAAGCAGAGTAGCCAAGTACTAATGAGCAGTTCATAGAACATCCTTTTTGGACAAGTTGACACATAAGGATCAAAATTGAAGTGTTACAGATGAGGAAAGGCATGTGTAATGTAGTAGGCCTTTTTAGAACAAGGAAATAACTTTTCCATCTGACAAACTGATCCGAGGTAATAGACATGAGAGCTGAATGTTTACATTAATCTTAAAATACTGAGTACACATGAATGCTTTCATGTAACACAGAGTTTCTGGGATTTGTCAAAGCATGTCGTCCAGCAAGGTATACCTGAAAGGACAAGTGTCATTTTGACTTCTTTTCTTAGGATTAATGGCTTATTTTCAATAGTAGCCTTGTGACTCCCATAGTATGAGACCCTAGACAGTGTTTATAGTGCACCTGTGCTATTTAGGGAAACCGTTGTTATACTGTAGATACTATCACTGCATTCTTTCAATCACAGTTGCCTGTGAATATTTTTTTCTCCTTGTCTTTCTCTTTTTCTGGTAGAAATAACTATAGGAAATAACTTCAGGTTAGATTAATGGGAAAGTAAATATTTCCAGAACTTAATGGCAGAGGGTTACAGCTCTAGTTTTTTCTAGGTCATTTTTTCTTTGCTTTTGCTACCCTTGGAAGCTACTTTTGTTCTATGTTGTTGGAGCATAAGGCAGCTGGGAGGAAAAACTATGTGGGTTTTTGTTAACAATCATGTGAGAAATAAAGCATGTTCTGGTTTGCCCCTGATTCTTAGAGATGACGATTTGGAGCGTGCAGGGGTTTTTGTTTAAGTGAACTGTTTTGTTCTTCATAATGTATTAATACCAGAAAGGTATTTTTAAGGAGTTGCTTTATGGATTGTTTTATGGATTCTTTGCTGTCAAAATGCTACTCCTTTATGTCATGTTAGTAGTAGATGTTGATAATGTGTCTTTCATCCTCACATAGTGTCTTAAAGTTTGTGTCCTAATGTTTGAAATGCACAGGGACAAGTTCCATTGAACTAAATTAGTGACTACGTTAAAACAAGATCAATTGTCTGAATTTTCTGCTTTCTGAATGGCATGCAGAAATAATAAGAATTTTTCTGCCTTCTGAAGTATAAAGTCAATATTTAGAGAAGGGCAATTTGTTCTCCATATATTTAAATGACTTAGTAATGTTTATACAACAGAGATTGGAACAAACCCTCCTTCTCTCATGGCAAGACTTGCTTCTTGTACCTTTTTAACAACAAAAGTTGGTTAGTTTCTTCAGCATTTTGGGTCTGTCAGGTGGGAAGCTTGGTCTTTGAGTTGTGGAGACTTCACTTATTCTAGACATCAGCTTTAGAAGCTGTTGCTGTTGATGCCTAGAGCAGTCCTTCTGACTCCAAAGGTAACCAGCACTCTGTGCTCCATCCTGCTAGTTCTTCTGTGTTCCTGGCATTCTTCAAAGTTCTGAGAGGGAATCTAATAGCACTGGAGTAAAACATCAGTGTCTTGGGAGATATTGAGACTCATTTTCAACCCTAATAATTGTCTCTTCCTCTGTCTGTTGATGCCATACTATTTAATGGATTAGCAAAGTATTAATTGGTACAAATTACAGATGTACTTAGAATTTAACCCTTATACCATACACATGCCTGACTGATAAGAACACCACGGGGTTTTTTTTTTTGTTCTGTGGAACTAATTCTGTGTTGTTGGTTTTTTTAATTCAGTTACTCGATGTTATCATTCAGCTTTGACACTCTCTGAGGCAAAATATGCTTATATTTTCAGTTTGTATCTCATATTACTGTCCCTCTGTTGACTAAAAAAACCTCAAAATCAGTGAATGACTGTGGACAGTGTTGACATAATGACTTGAGAACAATGTGCATTTTAAGAGTTTTTCCAACCTAGATCTGATAAGGCCTGACGAGATGTGGCAGAAGACACATAAGTATGATGGCATATTCAACTATAAATGAATTAAAAATAAAATATGCTTATTATTTTTCTCAAGGAACTTAAACTGTATTCTGCTGGACACTAGTGCTGGTAAGGGAAATGATTTTTGAAACTTTGGTCTTCAGAGGTGTGTATTTACATAAAACCCTGCAGATTGCTACAAAGCAAAATAATCAATATGCCTCTGAGACTGGAGAAACTGACTTAAAATCTTGTGTAATTTTTGATCAATGAGACCTGATAATATTTTTGCCACTCATTTTTAATTAATAAGTGACTTATAATTGATGTTTCATAGCAGATAAGAAAGACTCCCTGTCACTTTTCTGCCAACCAGATCCTCAGTCTTCTAGAACAGTCGCTTGATTTTAGTATAGTATTTTCTGTAGGAAAATTTTGACTCTCAAGACTTTTCGGAGAAGTGCAATTACGTTTTTAATACAGGTTGCTCGTGGGACTTCTTACCTCTGTATCTTTTTTCTTGCTGATCTTTAGGCACTCTGTGAATCCGCTCTTCACACTCCTTATGACAGCTTGAAAATGGGCATGTTATCTGTTCTTTCCACATTATCAGGGACCATTGCCATTAAACAGTACTTCAGCAGTGCTCCAGGTAAGAAAAGATGGTTATCTTTGGCATTTCTAATAGGTTGGTTTTGTACGAATGATCAATTGCATCTAAACAGTTTGTAGTGTATTCTTAAACTATTTTTGAACTGCAGAATACTGGGTGAGAGTCAGGCTGTGCTTATCATATGTAAACTTAAAGTGAGATGCTGCATACCCATGAATAATCATGGTCTCCGATTTCCTTCTGTTTTGTGGGTCCTATAGTATATGATATGGGGTTTTACCTTTGGGTCTTCAACATTTCTTCACTTTACAATCACAAGTGTTGCCTCTCAAATGGCTGACCTGCGTTCTGTTTAAGTGTTGCCGTTTATGTCGTGTTGGTCCAATAAAAAACACACAAGAAGGCTGATTCAGGGCCACATAAGAAAAGGCCTCTTCTTTATTAAATCCCAGCTCCTTTTATATCATTTTCAAAAAGCAGCAACCAAGCAGCGAGCAAGTAGCAAGGAAGTAGCAAGCAAGCAGCAACATCCTAATTGGCCACTCATCATTACCGATACACTTGGCAGGAATCATGAGACACCTGGAGATTCCCAAGGATGAGGCTCTGGTTCTCACATACCAAATCTACGGGCTCACAGTCCGCCCTCATTCCCCAATTAGCCTGTGTGTAAAACTTACTTATCTTCAAGGCCACACTCGAAAGTTTTCCAAGTCAATCTCCTCTTCCAGGGAGCTAACAGACCCGCTGTTAACCTCTACACTTAAGGTGCTTTCAAACCCTGGATTTGCACTGTTCTTGAATAGCAGGGAGGCTTCATGGTGTGAGAGTGGGCTGGCATGTTACCCTGGTACAGTGAAGCTGGGCAAAATGACCTGCAGCTGTACCAGGTGAACCTTTCTGCCTTGTCACAGTATTCTGGAGAAATGGAGTAGGCATTTAAAAGTGATTCAAGGTATCTTGTTCCTAGAATTATCATCATGCTGTTTTCTTTTTTCTTCCTGAAAGCCAGACTGCCCTAATGAGTATCATGAGCCCAACTACAGCAACTGCAGAAATGGGGAAAAAAAAAAACAAACAAACATTCTCTTCAGTCATTCTGGCATGTCTGAATAGTTAATATGCTCAGCAGCTTTTTTAATCAGACATAATATTTCTTAAGGCAATATTTCTCTGAGTCCTGAAACATCAACCTTTAGAACCAAATGTTCTTTCTTATGTGTGTCCAATTTGTGAAGTGTTCAGGAATGGGAAAGTCTCTGTGTGTGAAGAGAGAAAGATATTTTCATCCTATCATTTAAACATAACAAAAAAATCTGAAGTCAGTATAGTTGTTTTGTAGAAATGTACTTAAAAATCTGTGGTATATTTATGGACTGTTAAGTTTTATGTTCTATTTGCCTTGTCTTTATTTAGGAACAGCAGCTACAACTGCAAGATCATTTGATTTAGTAAAGCTAGCACAGGAGTGCTGTTACCATACTAACCGTGGTATTGCAGCTCATGGTGTGAGAATTCTGACTAATATATCAGCCTCTTGTCAGGAAAAGGGTAAGTGAAAGCAAGGACAACAAAGTGGGTCCGTTTACAATCAGGCTTATGCACTTAACACGTATTAACTGGTCCTGTCTGTGAACCTGTCTGTAAATCTGTCTGATCCTTCATGCTAGTTAGGAAGAATGGGGACTATAACCTAGTAGAAAATACTCAGATTTTATGAATGGTTGAGAAGATTCCATCTTCGTCTAATTTAGAGAAAATTACTGGGCATAGTAGAACTGGTGCTAAATAAAGGCTTGTTTTCCTTTTTGCTGTAAGACCAGTGAATTGTTTGTCAGCCTTTGAAAACGCTTTGCACAAAATTTGTTGCAAAAGAATAACAGAGCATTTAGAAGCCTTAGTCCGGAGGTTTATGCATGCTTTCCAAATGTCACAGTTGCTGTGACTGCTGAATAGTTACCTGAGACATGGAATGGCAGATTTGTTTCTAATCAAAGTAAGGTAAGGACCTTATTAGGGAGATATTTGTCTGTCATGACTGCAGCAGCAGTGCAAGTATTAAACTGAGTATGGTAAGAAAACAGCACAGAGAACAAATTAACTCTGCTTTTCTTTTTGTAGATCTTCTGCCTTTGGAGCAAGATGCAGTTTTTGGCTTAGAAGCTCTTCTTGTTCTTTGTAGTCAAGATGACAGTCCAGGAGCTCAGGCAACCTTAAAGGTAACATTACTCTTGTCTTCCCCTAGCAAGCTGTAAGTTATAGTAACACCCTGTATAACAGCAGCTCATGTGCACCATATCCTTTCTGGTGGAAGCATAACAGACTGGTGGGAAATAAAGATTTTTCTGGTTTGCCCATAATCAGAATCCAGAGCTCAAGAGAAACTGAGCACAACTATAGTGCACCATCTCTCAGCTCTACAGTAAGTGAATTGTTCCGTGGATGGAGGGAGCCTTCTTCTCAGAGGAACAGCTGTAATAAAACATGAACTTGAACATTGGATGGAGCTGTTCTCTGGAGAAAAAAAGGATCTTGGAGAGAACTTGTTTTGTGGAGATCAAGATGCAATGTACATGATCACAACACTTTTATTATTTCTTTTTTTCCCACTTCAGAAACTACTATCAGTAATTTTTCTAGTTATTTACCTGTAAGGGTTGGTGGTGTGACAAAAACTATGAACAATTCTTTAACTTGCGATGTGTTTTTGTGCAATGAGCTCAGGGACAAAGGCTTGGGCTCTTAGAAAAATCTGATCTTTTGTAGAGTACATGGTTCTGAAAATACCAGATCTATATTTCTGCAGTCGTAGCTGCAGATAAGTAAGTGTGCCTGGCTTTTTTCTTTTTTGAGGAGACATCGTGCTTATTGCTCCTGTTGATTGTGTGAATTGCAGATCACGTTAACTTGTATGGTGAAGCTGGTCAAGTGCCGTCCTCATCTGAGCCAGTCAGTGGTGGAGTCCCTGCTGACGCAGCTCCAGAGTGCCCAGGATAGTGCCAGGATTCTCATGTGCCACTGTTTAGCTGCTATTGCCATGCAGCTGCCTGTCCTAGCAGATGGGATCCTAGGAGACCTAATGGACCTCTATAAATTAATAGGACAATCTGCCACAGATAAGAAACAGGAGCTTTTGGTAAGGCCTCCCTTGATGGATAAAAGTCTGTATAAACAACTGTGGATGGATTGTGTTTAAAAAGGCCGCTAAAACATTTATGTCCAGGTTAATGTGCCAATCTATAGCCACTATTTTCAGTATTGTTTTAACTTTTGAATACATATGTCAGTGCTTAGTGTAGAAATATTTCCTAGATGGAGCTGAGCTAAGCAGTGTATTCCATTAGAGTTTCCAGCAGGTGGCACTGCTTAGACAAACCTGAAATTGACAAATTGACAATTGAAATTATTGGGGTATCTCTAAAGTAATGGTTATAGGCAAAATGGCAATTAGCTCCATTTATATGTGGTGCTCTGATGCACAATGACTTAATATATTGTAAGAGAAAAATGCTTTCATCACATCTATTTGGGAAAGAATTTGAATTTTAAAAAGGAAATTAAAAGCTTTCTGTTAATTTATTTGGAACATTTGAAATATCTCAGTTAAAAGGAAGAGTAAAGATTCTTTAATTTAAAGTTACTTTCATCTGCAAGAAATACTAGGATGACTGTAACTGCTTAAAAGATATGACTCAGAAAAGTTTTTCCATTAAAATATATATGTAATCTTCAATGTAGTATGAAACAGAATTGCCTTTTTTCTTCTTCTCTTACTGAAATATAACTTTCTTCCTCACTCTTCCACTTTCTATTAGGTTTCTCTTGCCACAGTGATATTTGTTTCCAGTCAGAAAGCTTTGTCCACAGAAATCAAAACTGTTATCAAACAGCAGCTGGAGAATACCTCCAATGGATGGACAGCCTACAGGATAGCCAGGCAGGCTTCCAGAATGGTAGGTGAAAATACCTGGATTGTTGTGGTTGGAGGGATGCTAATGATTTATTTGAACTGAATAAGAAAGTAAGGAAAATGGTGGGACTTGGGAGCAGGAAATGAATGGGGATGGGGGTAAAAATCATTTTCCTTCCTAATTACCTGGAATGTTGATTCAGAAATAGGCCATTTAGGACACTGATCCCATCAGAATGGTTTCTCACTTGTGTGTTTAAAGTGTTTGAGAAGGAAGTAAGTAGTGACCTGGCACTTTCTTGATCACTTACCTAACCTGTATTGTCTAACTGTTCTTTAGAAGGTGATACAGGTCATCCTGATGTGTCCTTCTCTTTCTTCAATGTAAAGAAAGAAAGGAAAAGATCCTGTTTCCATTTTCCCTTCAGTAAATTCAGAGCTGGGGTTAGAATTACACAGAAACTAGTATGAGATGCTGAGGTGAAAGTAAATGTCAATGTTTATTTCTCCTCTTATTGAACTATCTTGTGTAAATAACTAGTATATACAGGCTCATGTTTCTATAAAATATAAGTTTTTGCCTTTATTTATTGGGATTTTCACGACCAAAGGATTGGAAAAACTTTTACTATCCTATTTTTAAACTAGGGGTAGTTCTGGAGATGTTACTGTTTTGTTACTTTTATTTGTTTTGTAGAAATCCACAGCCTTCTTTCATGTCCCCTTTTAGAAACATTCTTCTCATTACAGGGCAACCATGACATGGCCAGAGAACTGTATCAAAGCCTGCTGACTCAAGTAGCTTCGGAACACTTCTACTTCTGGCTGAACAGCTTGAAGGAGTTCTCCCATGCAGAACAGTGTCTGACAGGTCTGCAGGAAGACAACTACAGCTCAGCACTTTCTTGCATTGCTGAAGCTTTAAAATCCTATCACAAAGGAATAGCATCACTGACGGTCAGCACACATCTCCTGTGGTGGTGATGTTTCTGTGTACTGCAGCATGTGTTTGGTTTCTGTTCTTAAAGCTCTGAAAAATTTTAAAAGATGTGTAGCGTCTGCCAGACTCTTTTTGAGGTGACTGCAGAGAAGTAACACTGCATCTTCAGAGAAAAGATCCTGTAGCTTAGCCAAGTGTGATTAGCTAGATTTTACTTTGGTTTTCCTTCTTCCCCCCACCCCTCATTTCCTGCCTTGATCAGATCACATGATACGTGACAGATCTTGTTTGAAGTTGCAGTACTTAAAATTTTCCACTCCTTGTCTTGGCTGAATAAAAGCCATTGTAATAGTCAAGCCTGGGAATTTGTCAAAATTGGCTGCTATAGAGTAGAATTCAATTGTCTTTCTCCCTCCTGCTGAGTTCATGTCACCTTGTATTTGACAGTGGGATCTTGTGGAATCCTAACAACAAGGCAACACCAGTTTAGAAAGAGGAGGGAAGACAATTCAACTTGATCAAATTGGCAGAATTGAGATGGTACCTGCTTTTATGGAAATACTTTCTGCTTCTCTGAAGTGATAAAAAGAGCATGTCTGTGAATGTAAACAAAAAAAAACCACATTAATGAATAAGGACCTTCAGTTCTTAGTGTGAATTTGCTTCTTAACAAAAGATGATCCAGCTTCACAATACTTTATTTCATATTTTAGTTTCCATGAAGAAATCTTTACTTACAGTTTTCTTTCTGCATCTTCAGTGAAGCTGCTTTTTTTTTTTTTTTTTTTTTTTTTTTTTTTTTTTTTTTTTTTTTTTTTTTTTTTTTTTTTTTTTTTTTTTTTTTTTTTTTTTTTTTTTTTTTTTTTTTTTTTTTAGTTACTGGTACTGTCAGGGTCATGACAGTTCAGATATTAGTGTTTAATAAAGTGCAGATACTGCTATTTATTAATAAAATGTCCCTGAATAAGCAGAAGGGACATAAATTTTACACTGTTATCCTCTGAAAGACCCGTAATTCCTGAAGTGTTTGTCTTTAAGTATTGGCTGAGCAAATAAGGCTTTTAATTCAGTATTTCAAAATTTCTCTAACATGGAGAAGACATTGATCGGAGGACCTTGTCTAATTAGATGTTAATATTAATTACAGGCAGGAAAATAACTTGCTTAAATAGGTCATTCTGTGATTCAGGAATTATATTACCCTTTCTCTAGAGTTTGGGACTTTTTCTCTGTTGATGGATTCCTGTCTTTGTCTCTGCTGACTCCACTTTCTGCATGCTGCACATAATGCTTTTCTGGGTGCAGTACCTACCTTTTGGGTGGTTGTGGTCCAGAGGAGAAAGTACAGGTTTTGTAGGGTTAGAGAAGAGGAAATTTGGGTTTATTGCTGGTTGTTGCTGACTTGTTGCATCACTCTGGACAACTTCCCAACCTGCCTGAGTGTATCAGCTCTAAGAGGAGCCGCTCACTGTTTGCATCTGTAGAATTCTGTATCTCAGAGGGGAGCAAAGTGCCAGAGTGCACCATAGTCTTGCTGCTGAAGACTTTTGCTGTCTCTGCCCCCTGACTTCAGCTTTACCATTGCTGCTGTTTCAGGGCAGAGCACAACTCAGCACTGGTGTTACCCCAAACCAGTGGTGTGTAGGATGAACCCTGTGTAGCTGTTCCTCTTTGTAGCTGGAAGAGACTGTGCTAGTAAATGCGCTGCAGATGTTTAGTCAGCGCGGTTTTGCGATGATGAAACATTCAGACAGTGTCTGATCTTGTCGGAAAATTTCTCAATTCCTCCTTGATCCACTTACAGCTGTCTTGCATTGCCGCCTGCAGAATGTTCTTACATCTGACTTAGTGCACTTGAGGGAAAGTAGTCCCATTGCTTTATGGATGAGAGTTGTATGTGGGAGGACAGGGACTTGCCGTGGAGCATATTGACCACAGTCCTCATCCATTTTGCTGTGTATTTGCTTGTAGAGCTATCAGAAGGTTTGCAAAGGACCTGCTCTTTCTGGCACGAAACATGTGTCTCAGTGGAAGTTTTGTGCTTATTTTTCACTGCTGGTAATCTGAGGAAGATACAAAACTTGAACAAAGCACTAATACAGCCATTGGTTAAGTGGCACTAATTCCAAATATGTTGATAGCAAGTGATGGTGTTTAAAGAACTTGGCTGAGCTAAAGAACTCTGTTAGTTTCAAAAAAGAGTTGTAACTCATTTATTGCCCATGGCTTAATGGGTAGCAGATAAGGTAATTGCAGTATTAATGAGACAAGCTTGTATTTCCATTTACAAGAATCAAGTCCAATTTGTGCTACTAAAAATGTCTGGATTTTCTGATATAAGTACTGGTACTTTACTGTCTTTAAAAGCACGTAGTCTTTGTAGAGCAATTACTGTGCAGTGTACCCTCTTCCACGGAGGGTTTTCTGAAACTACCCATGCAGAATAAACTGAACATTTTCAATTCAAAAGGGATTTTTTTGTGCCCTTGGTGAAGGAAAAGCAGAGTGATAGATAAGAGAGGCTGAGTGGCTCAAGTGATGAAATAGTCTTATTTCTTCAGTTGAAATCTAGCTCAATAGTTTAAAGTGGCTGCAGTCAGCTGATGTTTCCTCAATTTAGTCAATAGTGGGCCAGTTCTCAGATGACGTGATGTTTTGTGAGACACTAGTTAGCTGTTTCTCTGCCAGCAAAAAAATGGTTCTTAGAAGGTTTTGGGATGGCTTACAACTTCTTGCTTTGAGAAGTGACATGCTTACCTGCTGAGAAATAAGAAGCACTGGGAAGATACGCATGAATTTAACATACTTCCATTCTCTGAGCAAGAGAAAGTCCCAGTGCTTTGTTTTACAGCTTACTCCCCCCTCCACCCCAAAGAAAAAGTGTATTCTTCTCAAAATCCAGGAGTTTATATAAAATAAGTTGTGAATTTTTGACTTAACTAGTATCAAACCTTAAGTACTCCAACTTACCCTCTCCTGGGTGTCCTAATCTGTCACAGATGCTTCTACAAGTCAGATAAGCTCCTAGGGAGCAAAGTTTCACAGAACTGTATTTTCTAAATAATAGTGGCTTGTCAACCCTCCTGGAGTTCTGTTATTTACTGTCCTTAGTTATCACTGGATCATGTCTCTTGGCCTTCATCAAATGCAAGGTTGGGGGCCTTCATAATTTTCCCATCCATTTCACAGTCCGAAAAAATCAAAGGTTATCACCCCCATCCTCTTGCTCTGGGTAACTCTAGGTGATTCTTTCTCTTCTGGCTGATGTAGAGAATCACTTTTTCAGTCCTTGTATTTCTCTTTGATATCCACTTCAATGTACTTTCTCTTACAGTAAAGACTATCTGGGCTAATGTCATTTGAAGCCTTATGACTCGGCCTTGGAAAAAGAGGAAATATGTGCCCTAATAACGCTGTAACAGCTTAAGTCACATTTATTACAGGGATGGTATGCTTGCAATATGACTTAGGAATTATGTAACTTCTGTGTCATTTATATTTAGTATGATTTAAATTGAGCAAACCTGCTAAATGTAATTTTAGAAAAAGCATCTTTTAGAACTTGAACTTTAGGATTTAGTTGTCTGATGAGACAGTTCAGTGACACTGCAATGTTATTTTATCATTTTTGCTTGTGACCTAGATTGCCAACATTCCTATTACTGTGTTTCAGGCTGCTAGTACGCCACTTAATCCTCTGAGCTTTCAGTGTGGATTTGTGAAACTCAGGATTGACCTTCTGCAAGCTTTTTCCCAACTTATTTGTACCTGCAACAGCCTGAAAACAAGTCCACCACCAGCTATTGCCACAACAATTGCTATGACATCAGGAAATGATCTCCAAAGGTGTGGACGCATCTCTAACCAGGCACGTGTTCTTGTTCCACTCTTGCGCGGTTCTGATTAGGACTCGGGTGTCAATTTTGCTTCTCAGCAGTCGTATCTTTCAGAAGGAATGAAAAGTATCAGTGAAGTATTTTGCTGAATAGTGGGCCTTGGCTTTCAGCTGTAGCTATAGGAACGCCTGCCTGTAGCAGGCCACGTTCTGAAGCTGAGCGTGTGCACGTTTTCTCATACGCTCACACGCGCAACTTCCAGGGATTGTGCATGTAGTGAGCCCCTCAAACTCGCAGCAAGGCCTTTCACACCTTGTCTTGAAACACCTCAGGTACTGTGATTACACTCATGAAGAATATGTATACCTTGGGATCCTACTGCAACTCCTTTTGGTCAGTGTTGGCAACTGCCTCGATGCCATGAAAAACACCAAGATAGTTTGCGTCTGAA
Organism: Empidonax traillii; assembly: GCF_003031625.1. Classification (NCBI taxonomy): domain Eukaryota; kingdom Metazoa; phylum Chordata; class Aves; order Passeriformes; family Tyrannidae; genus Empidonax; species Empidonax traillii. The sequence goes on along the minus strand of NW_020955489.1, from coordinate 99,821 downwards.
AAGCACGTAGTCTGCAAGAAGGAATCAGTGGGTAGCTTTTGAAAGATAAAGCAGTTTGATTTACCAGTAGAGAATGGAGGAGGTTGTTGCTGGAGTTTTTTTATTTCACTTTATTTTTAACCTAAGGAGTGTATGTTGGTGTTCTGTTACAGCAGAAATGTCTGTTTAGTGCCTGGATAACAGTCTATCATTTTGGTAATTTTCATCTGTGTGAAGAAGCAAGAACTTTATATATTTTGCTGGAGTGTGTTACCTTATTCCTTCAGTGTTGTGTGTGATAGTGTAGTGGTGTTCTGAATGTGTGGTGTTTTGTTTGTTTTGGTTTGATTTGTGTTTTTGACTAGTAACATTGTCTCTGTAGATGAAACACTCGATGGAGGAATTCCGAAACTTGGCTACACGGTATGGAGATCTGTATCAGTCATCTTTTGATGCAGACTCTGCAACTCTAAGGAATGTAGAACTGTATCCTTTTAAAAGCTTATAATTTGTCCACTTGCCTTCTCATGTAGTCAGCACAAAGCTTAACAGTCCTCTTTTCTATAGACTGCCACAAAGTCATTTTGAAGCACTTAACAACGCAAAAATTATGTACCAGTTGCTTAAAACCTAATTGAAAATAAACATTACCACACTATTGTTTGGAATTACTTTATGAACAAATTATGACACAATAATTGGAGCAACACAAAACTTGATAATTTCATAGTTCTTGCTCCATGTTTACTAAACAAGTAACGACTGTAAAATTGCTTCACAAAAGCTAGAGAAACAAGGAAAAGTGCCACTAAATACACTGTATTTCTTGTTTTAGGTGCCAACTTTTTAAGCCTTTCAAGTCCTTAGTATTAATATCAGACAACAGCAGAGCTGCCTTTTGATTTCACATGCAATAGAAGCACTGATTTTGGATCCAGAATCTGCAAGGTAGATTTGATAGTTAACTTCATGCTCCTTTTCTGATTATTTCTAAATCCTTGGAGCTTTAAGCGCTGGAATTTGAAGAATGTTTAGAAAGTTTCTCATTAGACCCTTCTAATTATATTTTGGGCAGACTTAAGGATCTGTTGCTTCTGTGCCATACCTTGCAGGCTGCGGACTGTGTTTTGGGTTCTGCATTTTACGCTGATTTTGCTCGAGAGCACTATACTGGATTTGTTTTAAGTATAGTCATGTATTAAAGTAAAAAAAGACTTTTAATCTCTCCTTTAACCACCTATTTTGTGTCATTCTCTATTAGCTCCCCTGCCTGTTGCTTGCACTTGTAAGTGCACCTTAGCTTCCTTCACAGTTGTGAAAATATATGCACTAGATTAGTTCAAATTTCTAATGTAAATCCATTACCTCTGGTTCTTTTTCTAACAGTGAACTTATATCCACTAGAAAATCACACTGAAGTGCCCATGAACTGAATCAATGTTGTAAACTCCCAGGCTGAGATTAAATGGAAAATACTGTGGAAAAAACCTCTCAGTGATTTTGTAACTGGCAATAAAAATGAGCATCCTAAGTGACTGTAGTGCTCATTATGAATTAAGCATTGCTTAGAATGTGTATTAATTAAACTTATATGAAGCTGGGTGTCGAGGAGATGGCATTGTATTCAGAGCATGAAATTATAAACTTCCAGGTATAGTCTTAATTCTGACTGGCATTCTTGCTTTTTTTTCTGTTTAAAAATGTTATAAACACTGCAGGCTTAAATAAAAGCCAGGGGAAGTAAGCATGCTGAGTCTGTTAGACCTGTAACTGTTTCAAGTGAGAGAGGGTGGGGACAGAAAGTGGTGGCTAAGCTGTAGTTTAGAAAAGTTTAAATGTAAAGAGCAAGTCTTACAGTGAGAAAACAGTAAAGGAACAGAACAAACAGTTTGAAAGACATTCCTTCATGGATTTCAAGTTGTAACAGAGGATGGTTTTGTTGGGTGTGTTTGGCAGTGTGCCTTCCAGGTTATGATGAGGAAAGTAAGTTAGACACAATAATAAGTTTTCTTTTTTTAGTTTCCAGGAATATAGCTCGAATGGAACAGCTCATGTTGAAAGTGAATATGAAAGAAGAATGATGTCTGTATTTAATCATGTGCTAGAGGAAGTGGAATCCCTCAACAGGAAGTATGCTCCTGTGTCTTACTTGGCAAGTAACAGTTTTATTTTAAATGTATATTCTGTAGACAAAGGTGCCAGAAACCTGGCAACTCCATATCTCTATGGATATATGGCCAAGAAACCAAAAAGCACTCTCAGTTAATTAGCACAGCCTCTTACTGGCACAAATGGTCTCTACATAGACACACTACTTCAAAAATACTTCAGAAATGTTTTTGATAAAACACCTGTAACCTTACTGATATGATAAAAAGTAATCTTTTAAAAATTCTGGTATTTAGAGCATAGCAGATGCTGATAAGATAACTGCAAGCACTGTCAACTCTCTGTCAGACCTCTCACCACGCTCACAAACACTGAAGCACATTGTCTCACTTTTCATGCTCTTGTCGTGAAGGAATTCTCCCCCTGCCACACACAGTGCTGGAGGGTCCAGCACTAGCCTAGCTTTGGTCCCAGAGCTGTTGGTGGTTAATGCTGTGTTTTGTGAGTCTTATCTTTGTTTCTCTTATCAGTGCGGGTCATCAGAGAGCACAAAGTAAAGTTTGCTGAGTGCAAACAGCCGGCTGATAACGTGCCCCTTTACAGGGCTTCTGTGGTTCTGTCTTTTACTGTTGGTGAACATCATAAAGCTAAAGTGCATGTTAATGGGAACCACGTAGTTTGTTTGTCATGGCTGGCTTCTGTTTGCCTTATTTCTAAATTCAACAGTGTTCACCAATTCCAAACAGAATAGAAGAATGAGACCCCGTAAACGGTAGCAAAGGTAAACCCTATAAACTTAGTTGTCACTGGCTCTGTACCAAGGCAGCTGGGTGACTTCAGCAGCACTGCTTGACTTCATCTGAGCCAGAAGGGTGGTACAGTGCAGCAGGGAAAGGAAGAGTGGTCAAGAGGCTTAAAACTTTAAGTTGTGACAGATATCAGTCTTGTGTGCTTGGAGAGGAGTTTGTGTGTGATGTTTCTGTGTATGAGTGTTTCCAGCAGATCCCACTCTGCTGACTCTAACACTAGGACTGGAAAGATTTGTATTTTTCTTTTTCTTGGCCTCCTTGTTGTTGTTTCCAGAGCAGAATACCTTCTTCATAAAAGGCAGAACATAAACAGAGAGGCTGAATGTAATCACTGTCATGATAGTGGCTGTTATTCTACGACTGTATTAGTATGTTTCTGGACTTCTAGTGGAAATTACTGCTGTTTCAATACCTCAAGTATGTGTCTTTTTCCTATGCTATTAATGGTATTTTCTTCTCAATTGTTTTGGCTCTGTTTCTTGCAGCATACAGCTTGTCTGTGCAATGCTGTCATTGCCTTGTTGAAGGTGCCCCTTTCATTTCAAAGGTACTTTTTCCAAAAGCTGCAGTCTACAAGTATCAAGGTAAGTACTGCTCAAATGTGGCCTAAAGTTTCTCTTTACAGAGTCTTTGTTTCATGAGAAAAGCCCTCCTGAAAGCACAAAGCTTCAGCATTTTTAGTGAAGATACTTAACTGCAAATAGCATTTGGGTTTATCTCTTAGGAATAAATTGAATACTATGCATGTATGGTCGTTGAGAACCACTAGTTCTGGTCCTAGGAAGGCAGCTTTTATAAATTTGTATTGTTTTTTCATTTAAAAAGCAAGGTTTACAATCTTGAAGAAAATTGTAATATGTATCAGCTGACGGAATACCTATATGTGATTATGATCATATTTTTTTTGGTTTATATAAGTGCTCCTTTTTTTCTGGGAAAAAGGAAAACCTCAAGTTTTTTAATATTTACTCTTATTGCATTTCACTTCTTTGTTCAGCTTAGTATACTTACTTGTGGCTGTTTTGGGGAAGATTTTTTTCCACATCTTTTGTGCATGTGTAGTAATGAAACTGATATAAATACAATATCTGATGTTTCTGCTTATTAATTAATATAATAACAGGTCTCAGAGAACTTCTGTTTTTCCGTTTGCTGGTTTTCTTGCCAAACCTCTCCTTGGAAATTTTTCTGTAAGAAGGTGTCCTGTTTCATCCTTCAATTGTGTTTGCTTTTCTGGAGGGTTATAGTTACATTTTGGTCTGTTTACTTGTGTTTCAGCTTGCTCTATCCCCATCTCCAAGGAACCCTGCAGAACCTATAGCAGTACAGAACAATCAGCAGTTGGCCCTGAAGGTGGAAGGAGTGGTTCAGCATGGATCTAAACCAGGCCTTTTCCGCAAAATCCAGTCGGTCTGTCTAAATGTCTCTTCGGTGCTGCAGAGCAAATCTGGACAAGACTATAAGGTATGGATAGAATAGAGCCAGGAGGAGTCTGAAGCTCTTTTGGTGTGTTTTCCCGTTCTTTTGTTTGACTCTGGTTAGCAGAATTTTCAGGTTGAAGTGAATGGGTGGTTCTGTTGTTCTTTCACTGCTGACAGTTGACGTTTGAGCACTGGCCAGAGCCAGGCATAGTGCCTGGAAGGGATCTGGGATTTTCAAGTCTGCTCTATGCTAATACCATTTTAGAAACAGCTTTTCTTCCGAAGAAAGAGGCTTTGTGATGTTCAGAACAAGTCATTAGACATCTGCTTGGTATCAGGAAAACTCAGCCTAGGTATATATCGTACAGAACTCCACAGGACAAAAAAAACCCAGGAGCACATTAATTTCTACCACATAGTCACTAAACTTATTTATTGTCATTTTAAAGTTCTTTTATTTTGTTTATGGAAATCATGAGGACAGACTGTCCAAATTAAAGAGCATCTGAGGAGGTACATATTAAATTTAACTAACAGTTTTATCGAAGATTGCATGCCTGCAGTTGAGATTCTGCTGATGTGTGGTATTTGGTGAAAGGCCTGTTTTGGGGCTGGGTTTTTGCTTGGTTGATTGGGATTTTTTGAGGGGGAAAAGGAGAAGGTGAGTAGCTTATAAAAAAACAGAACTAGGAAGTGTGTAATGTTTGACCTGTATTACTCTGTGGAAAACTAGAACCTCAGACTTGTTAGCTACCTTGCTTCTTGAGAGTAGTTTTAAAAACTCATTGACGAAAAAGCGTGTCAAACTGTCTCAAACATGCACTGGTTTAGGAAAATTGAGGACAAAATTTTCCCTCTTTTTTTTTTTTCCCCTCTCTCTCAAATGGAGAGCAGAAAACTTATTTTTGACAGGTTTACATGAAGTTACATTTTAACCTTCCATCTCTGTTCTCAGATTCCTATTGACAGCATGACTAATGAAATGGAGCAGAGGGTGGAACCACACAACGACTACTTCAGCACTCAGTTTCTGTTAAATTTTGTGATACTTGGCACCCACAACATCACAGTAGAGTCCTCTGTGATAGATTCAAATGGTATTGTCTGGAAAACTGGGCCTAAAACAACTATTTTTGTTAAATCTCTTGAGGATCCATACTCCCAGCAGGTCCGTCTTCAGCAACAGCAAGGACAGCCGCCGTCCCAGCAGCAACAGCAAAGAACTGCATACTCACGGTTTTAATCCCCAGAAGTGACTGGTCAACTGGTATTGCAGTTTTTCTTGGACTCTTTTTTTTTTTTTTTTTTTTTTTTTTTTTTTTTTTTTTTTTTTTTTTTTTTTTTTTTTTTCTTTGAAAGACCTACAATTGTAACCTTCTCCTAGAAGGCCCCAGATGCTTTTTAAATTATCTGGGGTAAATCTGAACTCGATTCAGCAGAGGCAGCTGTTCAAATTTGGAGTTGTGCTCTTACTATAAGAACTTCTACCTGATCTCTTAACTTCTGTTTACAAACCTGTTCCAGCAGGCTCCACAAACTGTGATAGCAGGGGACACTCTAAGAGCTCTTTGACTGGTACTTTCTGTGCTGTCATTTTTTGAAGCACATAGGTTCTCATGTTAGGCTTACAGAACATCAGTAAACCCCTTGGCTGGTTATACAGAACTGAGTGTAATACCAAGTTTGTATCTTTTAATGTGAAGCAATTGGCAGGAATATCCAGAGACTTTTATTTCTGACATTTTAATGGCAGCTTCTAGTATTTGGCTGGTGTATGTGTGTTATTACAATTCATCAGCACTACTTAATGTATGCATCTGGAAGAAAAAAATTTGCAGCTCGCTTCTCATACCCAGTCACTGAAGAGGGAGGAGACTGCTTGAGGGGTTGCTGTCTGGGGAGGTCTGCAAGAGGCAGAGTTTTACAGGGGGGAACAATCACTGTTTCTCAGATGATAGAGAAAATATTACTACATTGGTTTTAGATTTTCATGCATCTGTATTTCTGAAGCCTTTCATTTTGTGTGTGGGGGGGAGTATTTGTTTATGAGAGAAGTTAACTGGCAAATGGTCATTCATTTTTAAATGCTTTGTTTTTTAAAACGAATCTTCTGTACCAAAGCCTTGTCATCTCGTGTACTCTTTGACCAATTTCCTAATCTTAATTGTTACTTTTGCAATATAACTTGAAAGAGATTTTTGCCAATACTAAAAATTGATTCCGGATAATTTTGGAAATACACTGCTTCGTACATAGTTTTCATGTTTCCTTTGTGACATAAAAGGCTGAAACTCTGTCTGTGCTCAGACTCACAGGCAATAGATCACGTAGCATGACCTTCACCTGGTCCTCATAAATAATCTCTGCTTTTTAGTCTGCAGGAAAGTAGAACCCACTTGACTGGGGAGGAGGAAGGATGGCACTTCTTATAGACTTCGCTTAGTAAATGGTTTGATCCCCCTCATTGCAGCAGAAATTTTCATTGTTATTTTCTTAGTAAATTCCTAAGATACTGTTATTTGTTCAAGTTGATTACACTGTAGAAGCTGTCTGGAGCTTGGGGAGATTTTGTTTGCTTTATATTTGGAGAATATAAGGATGAATTTTATAAGCTAGGGTTTCTTTGGCATAGCTGAATGAAGAATTTTTTGCTGTGTTTTCCCGCAGTAGTTACCTAAGAAATCAACTTTCATCCTCTTGGCTTGAGACTAATGAAAAAATAAAAATGGAAGGGATCATGCTAGATGTCATAATATCTTGGTCAGGCTGTAATCATAACTAGAAAAGATAATTGAGATACAAAGTTGAAATAGAAGACCCACAAAGTTGGTGAAAAATTCACCAGCGTCCTTCTTAAATCTGATTTTTATTTTGTGCAGGAGACAGAAACTCCCACTGCCTTTCAAGCTGACTGGGGAAAGTGGTGGTTTCTGTCCCCACTTTTGTGGTTCTATGCCTATAGTTTTGTGTGCTTATGTGTGTACATACACCTGTGTATGGACACATACATACGTGTATCTATACATCTAACATCTCTGTGAATGACTTGGATGCAGAACTAGAGGAAATACTAAACAAGTTTGCAGATGACACAAAACTCGGAGGAGCTGTTGACTCCCTCAAAGGCAGGGAGGCCCTGCAGAGAGCCCTCGACAAATCAGAGAACTGGGCAATCATCAACTCTATGAATTTCAACAAGGAAAAGTGCTGGATTCTACACCTGGGATGGAGCAACCCTGGATGTTTGTACAGGTTGGGGAATGAGATGCTGGAAAGGGACCTGGGGGATATGAGTCAGCAGTGCCTTGGAAACCTGGAGGACCAACTATGTCTTGGGGGGGCATCAGGGAAATCATCACCCGCTGGTCGAGGGAGGGGGTTGTCCTGCTCTGCTTTACTCTGGTGTGGCCTCACCTTGAATATTGTGGCAGTTTTGGGCACCACAATATAAGAACGACCTTAAACTGTTAGAGAGTGTCCAAAGGAGGGCAATGAAGATGGTGAAGGGCCTTGAGGGGAAGATGTATGAGGAGCAGCTGAGGTCACTTGGTCTGTTCAACCTGGAGAAGAGGAGACTGAGGGGAGACCTCATTGTAGTCACAACTTCCTCTTGAGGGGAAGAGGAGAGGCAGGCACTGATCTCTTCTCTGTGGTGACCTGTGACAGGACCTGAGGGAATGGCCTGAAGTTGTGTCAGGGGACGTTTAAGTTGGATATTAGAAAGAGGTTCTTCCCCCAGAGGGTGGTTGGACACTGGAACAGGCTCCCTAGGGAAGTGGTCACAGCACCAAGCCTGACAGTTCAAGAAGTGTTTGAATGATACTCTCAGGCACATGGTGTGACTCTTGGGGATGGTCCTGTGAAGGGCTAAGGGTTGGACTTGATCCTTGTGAGTCCCTTCCAATTTGGTATATTCTGTGATTGTATAGCTGTGTCTTGTTAGATGGTCCAGAAAGAGATACCTGGTGTTTGTGTATGCAACCTGTCAGATTGAAGATCTGAACTTTTTGTGGTTAGTTGTGTTTTTTCATTAAAGCTGTAGATCAGTGTCTTAACCACAAAATCCTCAGTATTGTAATGCAAAAAAACAAAACAAAACAAAACAAAACACCCCAACTTTTCATTCTGCATAATGAATGTGTGTTTCTTGCTCTCTTATTGGCCAATGTTGCTGGAAACCTGTGAACTCAGAAATTACAGGACATTTTAAAGCTCGGGAACAACTTTCTTCTAAGTCATGTGGCATTCACAGTGCATAGCTAAACTTAGGAGGAGCCTAGTTGAAAAAAAACACCTTATCTAGAGAAAGCCCTGCTCTGGCCTGAGTCTTAACTGTCTGTTAGCAGGTAAGATTAACCCTGCTACAGTTGAAAAAATTATTCCTTCTCCAGTCAAGTTTGCTTGCCTGATCTGAGAGAGGCCTCTAGAACTCTGAGAACTTGTATCAGTTTTTGGAGCCAGGCAAATAATAAAGTCTGAAAATCTGGATGTTAGGTATGGGAGACTGCAGGATGAGGGTAAATGTCTTTGGAAAATTGCAAGTACTATTTATTGGAAATTAGCTTGTATAGGAAAGTTACTTGCTGTGCAAATATCTGTATTTCTAACAAACTCTGAAGGATTTCTTATGGTGGCTCATTTAGAGATGAGTTATTTTTGTGTGCTGATTAGGGAAGACCTTGGACCTGTTAACAAATCGTCCTTTTATATAAGCACAGTATTTCACTTTATGTATGAGGTTATTTTTTTGGGTGTGTGATTGATTTGTTTTCTAGCATTGTGTATTTTTATTCCTAATACACAATGAAATACACTTGGCAAACAGAAACCAAGATTTGTATAGCAAACAATGACTCAAAATGCCTACAGAGAAGTCAGGAAGGGTGTTAGAGTTACAGCAATATACAGAAAGCTGCTGTTGGAGCTATCACCAGTGAATATGATCCTTGACTATTAATAGAAGCAGGGAGGTTATCTTGCTTGAATCCTGCGTTCTCTCTCTGGTGCCTGTACTTGAAGATGTGCAACAAAGAATTTGGAAAGTACTTCTTTGATACAGACCCAAGTTAAATCTCCTTAGCGTTTCTCAATAAACAAAACAGTAACTTCACCACTACTCATAGCTGCACCCTGATAATGGAAGACAATTCAGATCTGTTTCACTCATTGGCAAAAGAAAGAAAATACTCAGTGGCTAGATACTAGTCTTGAGGCAGCTGCTGAGAATACAAACAACGGAAAGGCTTATGCAGAAAGCTGCATCATGATCTGGTCCTAATCATTAAGATATGCTTTCATCTAGGTTTGATAAATTGTTGGGCTGGGGAAGGGTGGAGGTGATTGAGTTAAAATGACTGGACGTATTGATAAAATGTGCAGTTCTGCATTAACACAATAGTTACTGCTGCTTAGGCTCTATAATTTGACTTGAGTTCTCCTTGAATGATGTAGCCAGTTACTCTTTGAAGTACTTACTACTCACATTCTTGTGAACATGTGCTCAGGCATACCAGAAAGTGTCATTTCTAGATTCCTGGCTAATCCCTTGCTCAAGGCAATGTGGAGCTCAACACAGAGCAGGGGAAGGAATTTCCCCTGTCAGATTCTAACTTCCTCTGGAATTCAGAGTGTAATCTCCTGCTAAGGTCGTTCAAGTGTGTTTCGTAAGTGATTCTCTGAAGTTGCACTCATCGTGGGTATTCATGGCATCTTAGACTTCCCTTCCTGGTTTTGTTTCCTTGGATATGCCCTCATTTTACCCGAGTACTGAAATGCTTTAATTTAGCTAAGTTTTTTTATTACTTTATAATGGATATATGTATATCTTTGACTTTAATCCTGTGAAACTGCAGAAATTGGACAGGTCTAGAAGCAAGTTCAATATTTCTTTACACATACACATAAACTTTGAAGAATCATTTTATTTAGTGATGTCACAACTTTAGGTAAAAAAAATACACCAACTTTGTTGAAAGAATTGAGAGGGTTTGAATGAATTATTTTGCATTCTTAAAATATCTTTTGAATGATAGTCAGTGTGTATGGGTATAGAGAAAGAGAGATCTCATACAAGAGGTTGTACTGTCTCATACTTCCTCATCAGTATGGAAGCATCTTCCTTCAAAGTAGCTACATTTCTTTTCTGGCAGTTGTCTTTCTGTTCACCTGCAGTGCTTTGCTGTCTCCTTGGTCAGCATATTTACACACGTGTCCTTTTAATTCTTGCCAGCATCTTCTCCGAACAATCTGTTCCTTTTTGTGCAGGTGTATTCAGGTATCTGCATTGTGCAGGCCAAGAGGAGATGGGGAAAAGCAAGGGTAGAGGGGGGAACCTCGGAGCCCTGCCAGCTCTCAGAGCAGGTCTGAGTGGAGCCCAAGAACTGGTAGTTCTTTCTGCTTGATGTGTCCAGCACTATTGGAGCTGCTCTTGCCTCACACATGTAGATGCCTTCAAGGACACAGCCTTAAATGCTAAGGAAAACGAGGCTTATCCAGAACCTGGGCTTACTGATCTCCCAAGCAGAGAGTTATAGAGACAAAAGTGCTTCTTGAAATCAAAGGAAAACAAAGTCTTACATTTCTTTTCTTAGAAGGCATATTATGCAGTGTTGCAGTTACCTTCTTCATGTGTGGATTTTTATGCCAGGTGCTGTTTTGCGTTACCAGGAAACAAGCCTATCTTAGTGCTGACCCTAGATAGTTCCTGGGCTGTTTGCACTCTGAGGGACGCCTCTCTGACGAACAGCAGCTTCTCAAATTCACTGCTGAAATCACAGATTATGTGTATTTCAGTGAGCAGTCATCCCAGTTCTTCTGCACACTTTGGAAAGTTGCTCTGATCTGCTGACAGATGAGAAATAGGAAGTATCTTCTTGAGGTTCTCATTTTCTTTTAGGATCAAGTCTTTACCTCTTGCTTGCCCACTTCAAAGCAAAGCTGTCAAAATTAAGGACAGCTTCTGTATGTTCTTGAAGTTTGCACTTAGCCTCAGCCTCCTGATCCAAGGATCTTAGCCAAGGTAAGAACAGTGTTCAGTGACTTTTGAGAGAAAAAACTTTCTGAGATTAGAAAGAGCCTGTGACAATGTCTTAAACACTTTCATCTACTGGACACCTAACTAGTAAAAAGCTGATCTTTATTTTTTTGTGATTTTTCATTTCAGTGCTAAACCAGTGACCCAGTAGAGCAAAGAGATACTGAAGCTCTTTTATTGTATAATTATAAAACTTAGGCCATAGCCATTTCACAGACTTAAAAACCATCCCTTCTTTCTTTTTCTATAGATAGGGAACATTCACATTCCCTCACATTTGAGTGTGGAGTTCTCAAGAAGCCTTTTAAAACTGTAATTAATAAAAGCAGTTGTTTTGAAGGTCTTTTTAATGGGTATCAATGGTGACTACAAAGCTCTGAAGAAGATAGGATAAAATAAGAGACTCATGTCGTTGACTGATTTAAAATACCTTTGTTCAACATTTTAAGTATGTGGCTTGTTGGCAATCCATTTTATGGAGCCCTTCCTTGCTTCCTAGAAGCGCTAAATTTAGGAATGCAGTTAATGTGAAATTAAGATGTTTAACACGCAGCTTCTAACTACAGGACAAAACCAAGGAGTAGGAGCTGAGCTGGACGAGACTGTGATAAATATAAACTGAATGGTATGTGGATGGATGGACTCTGCCAAAGATGGTAGGTGAATCCTCAGGGTACAGTTTCATGCTTCACTTAACACAGTCTAGGTGTGTTGGCATTGCTGAAAGGGACTCTCCTGTGCTTATTCATGACTCCATCTTTGCTCTTTATATCAGATCACGAGTTTATCCAGTTAAAACAGTTTCATTTGTCTAGAGTGTTTTCTCAGCTGAATCAGCAGGTTTATCTTGACTGACTGTACAGCAACTTGAGCAACAAAATCAGTACGAGAAAGGTGCTGGGTAAGACGTATGGTGTATCCTAGAGGTAATAATCAACTGTTGGACTGACTGACCCTACATCTGCCGTGTATTTCCATATTTAACACGGGTCTGGAGGCAACAATCTGTTCACGTACATCTGAACTGTGGCATTTCTGCACGGCCAGCTCGGGAGGGCAGAGATAACTGCAGTGGTTACCAGCCAGCTGTCCGGCCTTCCCGTCTGCTGTGAGTCACCACCCACGAGTGAGGTGACAGCAGGGAAGAAATACCCTCGTGGAGCCGTGGCTGAGGCCAAGCCTGGGCTGTCAGTCTCTGCTCTGAGTAGGTGAGGGGTGCTTGAATACCTCCTGATTTGCCAGCAAAGCATGTGGGCAGCAGCTGGCAATTGGGAGCGATGACGGCTGTCCAACTCATCTTGTTCCACAAAATCCCAAAGTGTGCAGATGTCAAAGTTCTGATTGCAGGTATTTTAGTTTTACTGGTATTATTCCTACATAAACACTTGGAAATCTTGGCCAAAGCTAGCCTTTTGCCACTTAGTTCTTAAATACCCTGGCACTAGTTTCATGGATACATATTTACAGAAACTGGTCTGTGCAAATGACAGTGTTCAAACTAGATCATTGAGTAAAGTGGAAAAGCAACATGGATGGAGACTTCTCAGAGCTAGTCATCCACTTCAGAGATATAAGAAACTTCAGGAGTTGTAATAATTGACAAAAAATGTGGTATGACCTCTTCAGAAGGTCTTTCCTGGCTGCAATGTACGAGCTCTGATAGTTTATTTCCTCTGTGTCTCTGTAACTAGTAGTGAATTGATATGCATTTTCACTCTTGCAGAGGTAAAAGTTTGCCTGACAATCTTCTGCGCCCTGTTAAAGACATGCAGAACCTTTCCTGTTTCTCGTGTTGTAAGGGTTTGCATGTTAGTGTGGACAAACTCTTTGTGAATTGGGTAGGAATTTCTGAGAGCATTAATTCCGAATGCATCTGGGTAGTACAACCCACACAATAGATCCCCTGGAGAGGTTTATATTTCTGTTAGCGTGAGCAAATTAGGTTAAGAACAAAAATATGCACCGATTTTCATTTTTAGAGGGAGTAGGGCAGTACAGGAGAACCGTAAGAATAGCTTGAAGGCTGTGTGTTTAGTTCTATTTTTGATATCTCAGCCTGACCATAAAAAGAGCACTTAGTTGTTGTGTTGGTTTTCCTTTTTAAAACAAAACAAAACCAGGTAACAACAACCACCTCCAAAACCCTAATTCCTTATGCTTTCAGAGTTTTAGGAATTCACTGGTCCTGTGGACATAAAAATTGAGCTGGAGAAAATGGACATTGTGCTGTTTTGTGGAGGGATATTTTTTCTTTTTGTACAGGAAAAGGAGGACACAACGCATGACTCTTAACTGTGCTGCAATGCTTCCAGTAGTTCAGCTTGGCAAGATGACAAAACCAGATCAGAACTGAGATGGAAATTAATGCTTTTGAGGAAAAAAAAAAATTGTCATGCTGATTTTTTTTTTTTTTTTTTTTTAATTAAAACTTTTCTCAGCAAAAACCAGTATTGCAGATCAGGTGCTCATGTTTAGGTCTGTCCCTTAATGATGTGAGTGTACTAAATGGCAGATGGGAATGTTGATGATTCACTGAAAATATTTATGTATGTATTAAACACTACCTTGCCAGAAAACAGCTTACCAAGAGGGTTATGGATTTAAAATTTGTTTTCAGTGGAGCCTGTTCTGTAGTACAAATACATTGAGCTCTTACTGTGAAAAGACAGATGGGAGAGCCCTCTGTGATGCCCTGCTTAATCACCTCAGATGTGCCTCTCTGCTTCTCTTGGGCTTCATGCTTTCTCGGCACTGCCCTTACAGTCATGGCTAATAACACAGCGTTTACACAGGCTGTCCTGATTTCAGACATCTGTTGCCAAGTCAGCCACTGTTTACCTGTGATGTAGTTTCTCTAATTCATGAGTTCTCACTTATGTCTGACCGCTTACCTCCTGCTGGCAGAGACGAAAATATTCTTTGCTATGAAAAACTACTGGGAGATTGACATCCTCTTCCTGCTGTAAATCTCTGACCACTTCCAGCAGGTCCAAGGCAGCCCAGGGAGAAGTTGGCATTGACCGCCTCAAACACTCTGCTACGCAATCTGAATAAATTTGAAAAATGCCACTTTTAATCTCTTGAGCTTTTGCTTTCAGCTGCTTCTCTACAATCATGATAGCCATAAATCACGTTAAGCATAATCTCATTCCTCGTTTTTATTTTTAGTACTTGACTCCAGGAAGTGTGGCTTACAGAAAAAATAAATTAAAGAACCAAATGTTCAGTAAAATATGTCCTTCCAAAAAAATTTGTCCTTTCAATAATATTGTTAGACAATTCATTTAGCTTTGATTTGGTCTTTAAATACCTAGTCTTGGTGGGCTGTGCCTGACATATTTGGCCATTCAAGGAGTAAAGGAACAGCAGCATAGGAACTCAATAAAAGATTTACAAGCCAAGTGTCTTCCACTTTAACTTGTGGGTGGGAGTTGGGCTGCACTTGTGTGACTTGCAAGTTGACAAAAGTTAATGGCAGGTAAATGATTTAAAAATGTATCACTGCAATTATCACTTGTTTTGTTTCCTCATCTCCACCCTTTGGAAGTGGGAAAAAAACCCCAGCATCCTCTGGTTGTGCTCACAGAAATTATTACAACTAATAAAGTTACTTATTTGGTAAACTACAGTAAAGCAATATTGAGATCGCTGGAAATAAAAACATAATTCATTTTGTCTTCTACCTTTACTTCAGGAAAGACTGACTAGTGTTCTAAAGGAGCTGTGGAGCCTGGGTTAGTCATAGCAGTTTACCTGTTTGAGCTGTGATTCATTTGTGCCCGTTCTTAGTTCCAGTTGTGCTGTTGGTAATGAAAAATTGACGTCTGAAATTACAGGAGAGAGGCAGAAAGGACTTTGTCCAGCAAGAGAGCAGCAGTTCTGCCTGAGACATAATTTATTCACCAGTGATTTGGTTACTCAACAGTCTACATGGATTCATAAGCCATTCACAGGAATCGGATTTCTAAACAGGACGTGGACAAAAGTTTCCTTTAACGTAGGACAAATGCCCTTCAGGCTGTGCTAGGGTTGACACCGGGCACAGGATCTCTGCCATGGTTCTGTACTGGACTTCTGTTGAAATGAGGTACATAATTGATGCTCAGCAGAGGCAGTTGAGACCATGACTCATTTGTGCCTCTCTAAAATATTAAACTTTCAGACCACTTTAATTCCAAGCCTGGCAAGATACACAACCTGATACAGTAAAATATTTATCTGTGTTATCCAGACAGTGGCCAAAGAATCCAGTAATTGCAAAGAATGCCACTTGTGATTGATGTCTTTATTTAATTATTTTCTTTAATTATTTTGACAACCTAGGAGTAGAAGGGACTGCAGTTGAGTGGCATTCTACTTACTAAAGTATGTTAGAGATGTGTGAAAGCCTTGTATCTTTTCTTCAAGAATTTAAGCCTTTAAAGTAGCTGTGCCTGGGTAAGCAACTGATACTCTGAAAGGGGATGAAAGAGAAGAGAAACTGGACAAACTTACACTTCTGTAGTAGCAAAGATTAAAGATGAATTCTAAAAGAGAATTTGAAAAGGGCCTTGAGGTATTTAAGTTTTGGTAGGGGGATAAATATTAACTGTGCATTTAATAAAAGCACTCAAATAGCACGTTAAGTAATGAAATCACTGATTAAAGACTAATTTAAATGCTCTTGATGATCAAGTCTAGTGTAACAGAACTTGTATTTCTTAACTGCTAAAACTAGAACCTCGTCTGTAAGCATTCTTTTTAATCTAGCTGGTAGTAATGGCTGGAATTTAAATGCTCCTGCACTTGTGTATGCATTACTTTTTTTAATGGCCTATCCAATAGCATTGTATCACAGATTCAAAATTTGGTTTTCGTGCAGCTGCATAGGCAGCTCGGTTGAACTCTGTTTGCAGACAACAGATGTACTTAGGAGTGGCCTTAGCCTGGAACTGAATGCATGCAAATGGCTCTGTATGTGAAACCCTAAACTGCACTGACAAATCTGAGTATTCCAGCTCATGTTTCCCTGCATAATGAACTCACTGACCAGTACGATAAGATGATACAAAAAGTCATCTTTGGTGTATACACAATACCTAGGTTCAGATTAACTGCTTTTAATGAGTAATTCATATTGTTTATCTTGTACATTCATTTCTATCCATTCATTGTGCATTTGCATGCGTTGTGATGGCCTTTTGTAGAAACCCGGCAGGATTTTTATAACAGTTCAACTGAAATTCAGTGTGGACTAGAAAACTCTTACAGGCTTGGTAGGAACTCAACAACACAGCTCACAGGGTAAAGAACTTTTGTGGGCAAGGGTACAGAGAGTTTTTCTGTGGTATTCAACGCTTTTTCTGTGGGAACAGACTACTAATCCAGTGCATTTTGTGCGGTTGTTTCATTTGTCATCTGTTTTAAAGATGGTGACCAGAGACAGTGTGGGGTTTTGGCAGCTGCTGATCTCTGAGCTGCAGGATTGCATGACTCAAGTTGCATGTTTTTATCTTTTTGTTTTGATGATAAAGTCAAGTGGTGGTGTTCTCCAAGGCCTCTGGCAAATACTGGTGAAGAATGACTGCTTTGGGTGTGTTGGCTACAGTAGTGATTTGCAAATCTTCCTGACTTTCTACAAGGGTCTAAGATTCTTCAGAGTATATTATGTTGTGTATTTGAGCAATTTTATGTGAACACTTTATTAACTTTTTTTTCCCTGCAATCTATTGCCTTCATTCTGAAAATTCACAAGTGGGTTTTACTCAGTTGTGTCTTCATTCAACTGCTAGCTTGCACCTTTTCATCCATCTCAAGACATAATCCACAAGTTGTCCAGAACACCAGTGTTTGCACCCAGTCCTTCCAAATATAACTAGTGATTCTTTTTGTAGTTCCCTTAAGTTATCTCTGCAAAAGTTGTGATATTTTGGAGTTTATGTCAGAAAGAGGAGCAGAATGAGCTCCAAAATCCTGTGGCTATCTGTGGTGGGGCAGCAGGGATCACCCTCACAGTCACTGATAGCCTCTGCCTCATCAGGCCGTGTTAGGGCTGCTGTCTTCCTTCCTCACAGTTCACTGAGAAAATTTAGTGGCCAGGAGCGAGTGTTAAAGTGCTTTGGCAGCATAATGAAGAGCAGAGACTCCTCACCTGGAATGTAAGCCTTTCTGCTATAGATTTGGACATGTGTAATTTATGTTTGCTTGCAGTCCTAGTTAGTGCTTCTGCTGTCCAGGCGAGCGGAGCCCCAGGTATGTTTTTGTGGACTCATCAAATGTCTGATGTTGGGTTGGGTTGGGTTGGTTGGTTGGGGGTGTTACTTGTTTGTTTGTTTTTTAATGTATACCACATCCTCAGGGAGGAGATGATCAGTATTTAAGGAATGTAACAACTCCTATTCTACCTCCACTTGGAGACAGAAGTTACCACAATGAGTGTGTGTTGCAGGATGTGGAATGTGCAATATAATTTACATAGTCCAAATTACTGGCCTCCACCCCAACTGGAGACAGCAATAGCTGATGTAGAACTGGAAGGTGTGAAGCCTCTGCTCCCACTACTCCCTGCCTTCAGGGAAAGAAAGAATTCATCCCTGGGCATGGAAGATACTCCTGCAGATGCTTGTGTCCAAGCCCTTGCCCTGGCTAGGGTTGCTGTCTGCTAGGTTGTCATCTGGTAATCTCAGGCACCAAAATAGTCTGGAATCAAAGTACCACCCCATGGTGTGCCCTGTTTCTTCACCAGTCAAGCTTGAGAATCCTTAGTAGCAAATTGTAACAAATCCAACCTAATTTGTTCTTCAACTGTTGGTAGATTTTATTTTTGTGTTCATCTCGTCTTTTTTTGTAGCTTTGCTTTAGTAAGGGTCTAACTCCAGTCATCACTGAGTATTAACAATGGAAAAGAGGATGCGAGGGTGGTTTTGGGAGGCAAGTTTCCTTAGAATATACAAGTACAGAAAAAGAACATTGAAAAGTAGGTTAAATATTTAAGTCTACACTCTGCTGTGTCTAGCTCTTTTTCCAGCATATTACTGCTTTGATCCATACTTACAGGTTGCCAATCAAGACACATTTTATGACAAGATAACGTTTTACATTCTGGCTGTGACTGGAACTTTCTGCTTCTCTGTAAATTTTTGGCCTAAAAGGTTTGAATTAATGTCTTCTCTTTAGACAGATGCTGCCATTTAGAAGTGTTATCTAAAAGACATGCTATTAATTCTTGACCTCAATTAAATCAGTACCAAGTTTTCACAGCTGAGTGTGATAAGCAGTTATGGTTCTCTGATACTGAATTTGCTGTGATGTATCATTTTATTCAGCATTTACACAAGGCACATCTTGCTTGATAATTTTTCAGAACCTCAGCACATCAGCCCATTTCCTCTTCTCCCTCCTCCCCCTGCCCAAAATCTAATTATAGTGGCTTCCACTGCTGTAACTCAGTCTTGACAATTAAATGTAGAAGCAAACAGAAAGACCTGAGTTATACCAATAAGCAGACTTTATTTATCAGTCTCAAAACTGCCTTTGATAATGCTTTTTAACCCTCAAAGCTGGGGATGGATTCCCATCTGAGCAACACGTTGAGTGTCCTGGGGTAACTATGCTGCAGGTGCTGTGTCCTGCTCAAGAAGGCCATCAGACCAGGTCGTGCTCTTCTGCCTCCTCCTGCTCTGAGCTCTTCTGGCTCCACCTTCCATTTGAAACCTTGAAGTTGTAGAGTGGAGAGGGGAAGGCTGGGACTGTAGTGAACCTGTTGCATTTGAGGCATTATGCATAAAACACTGGTTGGCTGATGAGCTACAGCTTGGTCAGTATGGGATCAACAAAGTGAGGGGGATGTATCCAGAGGAGCTCAGTGGAACTGGGATGAGGGCACAGTATTTGTATAGTGAGAAAAAGGGGTAATAGTTTAGCAGATATTTGAAAGGGGTTTCATTTTCCACTTGCATCACTTACTATTAACAAAGGGCATTTTTGTTGTGTTTTTACATGTTTTAGTATTTTTTTTCTAAATACTTAGTAGATTAATAAGTCTAAGCAAAAATAGCACTACAGTTATATCTATAGTTTCAAAACCTTAATTTTATTTCCTTCTGCCTTTTTGAAATGAGACTTAGGCTAAGCAAATCAAACTATGTAATCCCCTGTGGTCTGGCTGGATTCATCCATGCCATTAGGATTGCTTTTCTTAGCCACAGTTAACGATGGTGTAATGGATTTTATAACATTTTATTAAGTTGAAATGCATCAATAGCACTAATGATAAACAATTGTGGTATTTTAGGAAGAACAATTTCCAGCACTTACTGCACATGCCAACCTATGGAGTTTTTGGGGGAACACTTTACTCTGTGGCATGAAAATATGGAGTATTTGTCCTTTACAAACATGTTTGTGCTGTGGCACAGACTTAAGGAAGCTGGTCTTGCATGTCTGTGGTAAGAAGTATGTAACAGCACTACTTTCATATCTAGATTAAAGTTCCTCTTTGACTGTTGGCTAGTGTAAATCAGGTTAAAGTGGCCTTGCTTGGATTTGCTGTGGGGAGGATGGGAACAGGTTTTATTGTTGATGCCAATCATATGACATGGCAGTTGTATTACTGTCTCCTCCCTTCCACTCCCTCTGATGCACACTGGGGCTGTCCCTGGTTTAGGATGATAAACTTAACATTAAACTCCAACTGCGATGTATAAGGGTTTTCTGGAATTCAACCTTCTCCTACATCAATTGAAAAAAAAAAAAAAGGCTTTGGGGTGACCTAATTGTGGCCTTCCAGCACCCGAAGGGAGTCTATGAGAAAGACTGAGAGGGACATTTTTACAAGGGCATGTAATGGTAGAACAAGGGCTTCAAACTGAAAGAGAGTAGATTAGATATTAGGAAGAAATTCTTTACTGTAAGAGTTGTGAGACTCTGCAACAGGTTGCTCAGAGAAGTTCTGGATGCCCCATCCTTGGAAGTGTTCAAGGCCAGGTTGGATGGGGCGTTGAGCAAGCTGGTCTAGTGGAAAGTTCCCTGCCCAGGACAGGGGAGTTGGAACTAAATGATCCTTAAGGTTCCTTCCAATCCAAGCCATTCTGTGATCTTTGTCTCTGGGGGAAAAAAAAAAAAAAAGTAGGATAGGTTTTAATGCATAACTGATAGTGTTATCTACCTTAATTAATGGTTACTCATTAAACAGTGCCAACAGTAGCTTTAACTGAACTTTTCCCAAAGGAATGATTAATTGTTGTTAACAGTGGACATCAGTATTCTACATTCAGCAGAGACAGCAGTAGTGTTTTTCAGCCAGGTAGTGAGACTGCAGAGGATGTGGGCCGTTTAAATGCAAATTATGGTGTAACTTCTTTTGGATTTCCCAGCGTTGCGTTATTCCTTCAGTCATCTTGAGCTTGTGCAAAAACCGCATAACCAACTTGCAACATGGATGTATTCGTGACCTTCTTTCAGTAACCAAGTTAAACACAGTCTTGAGGAAGCCCAGCAGAACAGTTGCAAAGCTGCACATGGCATCATAAGACAAGGAGGTTGCGTGCTGTGCTAAATTGGGGGAGGGAAGATGAGTTTTTTAATAGACCTCTGTGTTGATCAAATTTCAGTGATGGTATTTATTTTACAATATCTACTTCCTGGAAAATGCACAGTGGACCTTGGATCAGACCTGATTAGTTTGTCCCCAGTTTTCCAGTCAGCTCAAAAGGGATGGATCTTTGCACTTTGCACAGTGCTGTTTGAAGTCACTGGAATTCAGCACATGGACAAATAGACTCCCCCACAAAAGCAACTGTTGTTGTAACACTGGACTCTTTACTTTCTTTTTCAACTGGAAAAAATGCCACTTTCCTGAAACATCAATATTAATTTTAGATTGCAGTGATATAGTTTTACAAACATAAGAAGGATAAAGTAGTCTGAATACCTCTTTAAGTTTGTAACAAGCTGTTCACTAGGGATTTAAGTGTGAGAATCATCTTAATACCAGTGATAAGTATTTATTTAGTTCTCTTGTATTTAGAGTTTGGTCTACAAACATTGACTTGGTGTTAAGAGGTTACCAAAACCCAAGTAGGTCACTCTGGTAAATGTTGACTTGAAATGAACTTGAATGAGTTTGAAGAAAATAGAAGCTTCATCTGATGACTGACCACACAACATAAGATCTTTGTGATCAGAACCATACAGTGCAGTGCCTAATTTGCCAGTACAGATGGAGGGAAAAAAATTTAAAGATTAATTCAGGGCAGTCAAGTTCTTTTTTTTATTTTTTTAATGGCTAATCATAAAACAGTGTGATAGCTAGGAGTCCCATCTGCCTAAAGATGGGTTGGCTTCATCTTTGTGTTTGTACCATGCTTCCTTAAGCAAGCTTTATGGGTTTATAAGACTCTTGCAAAGTGCAAGCTTATATATAATCAGTGTATCATCATTGCCTGAAGTAATATGATTCTGTAGATGTGATTGAACTAAATCAATGTCATGGATAAAAGATTTCATAACCAAGCTGACACAGAGATTAAAGATTAAATAAGTAGTTGGAGTAACTCTAGAACTCTTTTTTTTTTTTTTTTTTTTTTTCCCCAAAAACCCCAAACAACTAAACCAAACAAGCCCCACACAAACCAAAAGCAAACCCTCAGCTCAAACTTAGCTTGGGGACAGTAGTGTCAGTGGGTGAAAAACACCCATGTAACTGAGACAAGAACTCAGCTTTGTTGTGCTCTACTGAAGTGGTCCATTGATTGACACTCACAGTATAGCAGAAGCAAGTTACATACAGTAGCAAACGGAAATGTTGCTTGCTGGCCATCTGGTTGGATTGTGGTGTATCTGTTACCCATCTTTAATAAGTGGTCTCTGTCAAGAAGTCCTCAGTTTAGTTTCAGTGAGAAATCAAACACCTCAAAACGTCTGAATTATTCAGCTCGCAGTTACATGTGTTGGTATGGAAACTTTATCATGGCATTGTAACAGGAACAACAGTGGTTTTCATGTTGGGAGATAGATGTATTTGTGTACTGCAAAATTGAGGGTCACATGAAAATATCACAAACCTGACACTCAAGGCATTGTTCCTCTATAGTTAATATTAGGTTCTTTCTTATCTTATACCCTTATGAAAATTGTAGCCAGAAAAAGAAATGCCAAGTTAACTTCTGCCTCTTTAGGTAGATTGAAATATCTTTTGAGGGGATTAACTGTTTAAAACTTAACTTTTGTTTTTAGAGCTAACCTCTCTTGTTTTTAAGATGATATTGATTTGGACAACTGTGAAATACTTTACCAGGTCTGCATATGAGTTACAGAACATGTAGCTGCAATAAGAGGGCTTATACTCCTGATATGCTAGACCAAAAGCAACCCAAAAAATGATGAGGAATACATCTTATGTAAAACAGACTGAGATGGAAAATCCAAAAGTGGCACTGTGTAAAGGTTAAAAAGCTCTGCCTAAGTGGAAAATTATGAGATTTGCATATAGCTGGGAGAAGAAAGGAAGAGATGGTTACATCTGCCTCACCTTCTTAACTAACTGGGAAATTGTTCAAATGTGATGTATTCCAGTCTTTGCCTTTCTTACAAATGGTGAAGGTCATGAACAAAGATGAGTGTGCTGTTCTAAAGTAGCTCCAAGCTCCCTTCGTTTGGTCCTTTTATGCTGCAGAAAGAATAAGTACATTCAGATATTAATCTACACAATTTCTTTTGGGAGATCAGGATAGCTGCCACTTAAGCATCATATGGCTTGGTCCCCTTCTGTAACCTTAACCTTAACAGATACTGGTTATCACACTGCTTTTGAGCCATAAAGGAAATAAATATATCCAAAAAATAGCAATTGCAGAACACAAGATAAATAAAATTAGCTATCAAATGGGACAAAAATACATTCCCATAGAAAGCACCCAACTATGTTGGCCAATTAAATTGAGCAGCAGTAATCCACCAGCTGAGCTCAATCTGAAGTGCAGAGCAGGGAGAATGCAGTACAAGTCTTAAGATTTCTCACTGTATAACAATCCATTTTGATGCAGGATTCACTAGACGGAGTGATGGGACTGTAGCCAGGCCCAGCATTAGAAGTGAGTGGTCTTCCCTCTTTCCCAGTATCCTTGATAACAGATGACATGTACACTGGTTTTGTGCAGCTGGATCTTCTGTGTCATATGGCCTCCTTGGCTATGGCTTGGCTTGCTCTGAGGACACCCCAGAAGCTGTTTGCCAAATTTTAGTTTTCACTTTATGTTGGACAGAACTTCAAGCATTACACTGAAGTTGCCTCACTCACTGGAGCCAGAGTTTGGTCTTTTGTCTGTTTCTAACTCTATAAAATTCCCTAGGGCAAAATTACAAATGCAATAATGCCTGGTTATAAAATGTTTACTTGGTCTCATTTAGGCTTACAAAAATTTTGGAATGAAATATTAAATAGCTATTTAACAATCCAACTTGCATAATATTTAATGTTTCCTGATAAAAAAAAAAAAAAACAAAACAAAACAGCAACAACAACCAAAACACTGCTACTTCAATTTACTCAGGAAACAATACATTTTGTTTAGTCTCTCTTACATTAGCAATAGCTTTTTGTTTATTTAATTGTGTGTTTATATAGATTGTTTAAAACCAGAATTTTTTTTTTTGCCCCCTTTTCCCAGAGAAAAAACAAATGCCCATAAAACAACTCAAGACCTTAACTGGGCATCCTTCAGTCTTGTTAGAATGAACACTCTCTGAGGTCTGATGTCAACTCAAGCTAGTAGAAGGGACAAGAAAAGTTTGTATTTATCACAAGCCTGAAATTTTTGGTCACACTTGTGGCATTTTCTTTGAGGCCTATAATTTTTTTTTTTAATGTGAAAAAACTCAGCCTCTCTTCCAAGAGTCTAAAACATTAGAGAAAATTAGCAAAAGTGACAATTCTACATGGTAAGAGCCATGGTAAGGCTGATTTGTCTGCAACTGGCTGATCTTGGGGAAGAGATCTGTAGTGGGGAGCACTGGAAGGGAGCTTGGCAGAGGGCTGAGATTCAGTGTCAGGTCAGTTAAAGCCTTTTTACACAAATACAGGAATGTGATAAGTGTTGAAGTCAATGCCAGAATTTACTTTCTTTTCAGTGTCTTCTTCGTGTCACCCAGAAGTGTCTTTAAAAGAATTAAAATGCAAACAAAAGCATCTTTGACCAAAAGGTCAAATAGTCTGATAACATTTACTTCCCGGAGAGAAACGACAAAAGAAAAGTGGCCTGGGTTTTACGTTTTGTGTGTGATAAATGGATGTGAGTTTTCAAAAGGAACATATATCTGAAAGATTACCAAAAATAGATCTTTTAAAAACTTTCCTCTACTGTTGGATGACTGAGAAAGAACATGCAATCAGCTTGCCACTGAAGATCAAGGGTCTTGGACAAGCATAGCTCCTCCTGAGGTGCAGCTGGTAGGACTGACATTGTCCTTTAAATTTAAGAATTTACTTGGAGAATATGATTCTGCCTCTCATACAGACCACATGGTGGAAGCTGCTGCTACAGAATATTTTGGAAGGTTTAACTGCTGTTATGAAAATGTTTAATGCTCTGAAGAACAGTAATGCAAAAATCCTCCACACCAGGGTATTTGACACTGTAAAGCAGCTCAGAATTGAAGGTTAAATGTAATAATTTTTTTCCAGGTCCTAAACCTTCCTCCCTTTTGTATTTTGTTTTGTTTTTCTTATCTCCCCCCCCCCCCCCCCCCCCCCGCTTAATTTATTGCAGACTATAGAAAACATAGATTCTTGCTGTTCTACTTAATTCACTTGAGATGCTTTCTGGATTTTTGCTCCCTTGAGTATATTCCCTATTTCATGTTAAGCCTCTTCCAACAGTCTGTGTTCTGCACATGTTCCCATCTTTGTAGTTCTTCATGGCAGTTTTGTCTACTTCCATCTTTTCTGTCATGCTTTTATTTTTTTTTTCTTTATAAAATTTTATAAAATTCTCCATGTAGCAATTGTTCTTTCTGAGAGATTGGAAGCAGTAGTTGTTTTCTGCCGTGTAGAATTTCTGAGATTTCTCAGGCTATTTTCTTGTCTTTGCTCTCTGTATGACAGACCTTTGTGATTTTTAAAGGCAATTTTGTTTTTACTGTCATCAGCACACGGCTGCATCCTCCTAACCCTTTCTTCCAACCATATGGCACCCACAACTTCAGTTTGCTACAAGGAGAGTAAACAGGGAGAACTGATTGAATCCACTTTTTATTTTTTTGAATCAGCTTTTTATTTGCGAATCTTTGACCCAGACATAGGTTCAAAAGCATTTCAAAACTTGCTGTTTCCTAACTCCAGAAACAAATCTTTTAGTTAATTGGTGTTTACAGCTTGAAGCCTGGATTTCATTACAGTTATCCATGCCTCTGTGAACTCGTGGACTACTTGAATGTCTGCAGTGCATTTCCTCCTCATGGCTACGCTTGCAGGCAATTTTAATGCTATGGCAAAGTTGGAATGCAAATATGTGCCATGGAGGGGTAGCACGTGAGAATGACAGTGGCTGACCACTTCTTGAAGTGTACCCAGAGATGAAAAACGTTATCTTCTTCAAAAGACTTTCAAGCAGTTTATGACTGAAACCTGACTCGAATCTTGCAGCCAGGTATAGTGTTCAAACCCAGCCTGTGTGAATTAAGAACCTTCTGCAGGTAACCCATCTACTGTTTAGGATAACTTGGTAAAGTAACTGAATGTGACAGATGTGTTTGTTTATTACTGTGTAACATTCACATCTCAGTAATAATACTATGTTTTCCCTTATTATTGGCAGGAATAAGCCTAACCTCCTTTTGATGTGTTTTTGGTCCCTAGGCTTTTCTGGATGTGAACGGGAGACAACTCCAGTATTTATTTATCTGCTCCAGCAATACTTGACATCAGTTAATCACCTAATTTTACCAGTGTTCATATCTGTATCTACCAATTAATAAGCACATTAAAATATGTTTTTACAATGATCGAGAGTGACATCCCTGTCAGTATTTCTATGAGGCTGAAAAGAAAATGTTATAGGGAGGTATTCAGTCAAAAAATACATAAACATTAGAGAAATTATTCAAAAGGCCACAAACTGAGAGTTGCTTATATTATTTTTTTTTCCTTTTTTCCATGTATAATAATAAACTGACAAACAAGATCTAATGAAAACTTATGAAGCTCAGACATTGAGGAATTGCTTCCAGAAATCAGAAATTTTTTTTATTTTTAAATCAATCCCAGAAACCAGTTGGCAAACTTCTGAGCTTCAGAGTTAGCAGTTACTGACCAAATAAAAAACAAACAAACAAACAAACAACATAAACCCAAAACCAATTCTGCTGCTTTGAGTTGTTTACTTCTTTTTCTTTGCAGTAACGGCACACATATATGTGCATGTGTTACTTTTTACTAGAAAGGATTCTTCAGAGGCTCAGACTAGAAGACAGACAGTTGGGCTTTTCAAGATCAGTAAAGGGGTATTTTGTTGTGCACACTTCCAAGGACTTGGGTTGTCCGTGTGAAGGCCAGGAAATGAGGAATAGGGGTGGGTCTTTGCTATGAGCTCATTCAGCAAAATGCTAAACCACAGCTTCCTAAGCTCTACAGCAGTCACTGACAAAGAATGAATGCTTTGTACGGCTGCTTCCCCATGTGCAATTCCTTTCTGCAGTATAAATTGCCTAATTCAGTGGTTGTCTAACGTCATTTCTGCAGTCCCTCATTGGATGCATCAGATTTCAGAATAGTATTCCAAACTACATATTTTTTTCCTATTTTAAATCTTGGAATAGTGTATAAACGAGGCTTCATTTTGCTGTTAGATGTAAAAAAAAATAAAATGTATCTTTAATCATGGCCTACAAATTGTCCTTTTTCTCCCAGAGGATTTTGGAGCACAATAACTTCAAGTGTATGCCCAGTGTTGTTTGCATGAGATATGGAAAAAAAATCAACCAAACAAAACCAATACCAACATAAAACTCAAGTTTTACCAATGCTGGTAACACTTCGGAACACCTCAAGCCAACTGCATAATGATTACTGAATGCAACTGTCAGATTTAGCCTAATAGTTAAAATAACACAGACAAAAAAACCCACCCAGACTTGGAGACACTTATGCAAGATGTGTCCTTTTTGTCAGAAAGGTCAGCAGTTTAGTTTTGTTTTGTTTTGCTCAAATAGAACATGATGGCATTATTTGGTTGTTTGCATTTTTAAATTTTCAAATTGAATTTATCTGCAATAACAACTTTGTTTTCTTCCTGGAATGGAGGTTGGGATTTAATTTTGTTGATGGCACAGTCATCTCTGAAGCCTCATTGTCTAGGAAACAGTGGGCTAGCTTTACACATGGCATGGTTAGTATGTAAAAGCAATATATTTTTCAGTTCACATTTACAATTTGAAAAAAAAATTATTTTTTTTTCAGCACAAAAGACCCTCTAGCATATCTCCTTCTTAAGGTGGTGGTGTTTTTTTCAGCTGCTGCTCTTCCTTAAGAACCCAAGCAGAGTTAAAATCATTTGCACAAGCCATTCTGCTCAGCGTTATTGTAATAGTTGAAGTAAGCTGAGGAAAACAGCCTGGTCAGGCCAGAGAAGGCTGAAGGAGGTCTGGCACTGCTCTTTCATGGCCTGTTCAGGGGTTACAGAAAAGACAGGAGCAGACAGGCACAGCAAACAGTCAAGAGTCCTGAACTGCCACAAGTGATCTTGTAGTTAGACAGAAGGCTAAAATTCCTCACCCTGGAGCGGTTTTGTAAAGGTGCAGGTTCTATGTATGGGGCAGTAAAGTCTCTCCCCTCAGCTGCTTCTGCAACTGGAGGTTGGAGATCTTCGCAGAGTTTTTTTGGAAGTACATAATGATGTTTGTGGCTGCTGCGGAGGGATGAAAAAGAAGGAAGCTGGAAAAGTTTATCTATAAAAAGCACGAACAAGAGACGACTACAGGGACAAGACAAAATGTGCAGTTGTTGTCGAGCCCTAAGGGTCTTCACGAGGGTGCTGAGAGGACCTGTGACAGTGCCCCCTCTTCCACCTTCCCGATTACCCAACTCTAACCAAAAAACAGCCGCTAAAGGGAATTAAAACAGTGCATTGCCAAGAGCAGGGTGGGGGGCGAGTAGTCGTGGGGACGGGCTGCGCTGCTCCCCGGTCGGGTCATGGAATCACAGACTATCCCGAGTTGGAAGGGACCCACAAGGATCCCCGAGTCCAACCCTTAGCCATTCACAGGGCACCCCAAGAATCACACCATGTGCCTGAGAGCACTGCCCAAACTTCTTCAACTCTGTCAGGCTTTGTGCTGTGACCACTTCTCTGGGGAGCCTGTTCCAGTGCCCAACCACGCTCTGCGTGAAGAACCTATTTCTTTTATACATCCTAAACCTGCCCTGACACAACTTCAGGCCGTTCCGTCGGTCCTCCCGGTCTCGCCACGCCCGGCCCCGGGACGGGAGCAGAAGCCCCGGGGGCAGCCCCTGCCTCTGCCCGCCCCGCACGGTGCGGGTATCCCGCGGGCCGGCTGGGGATGCTCCGCCGGGGTTAGGAGGGCCCCGCTGAGCTCGGGGCCGCCGGCCGTGTGTGTATCTGTGTGTTTGTGTGCCTGTGTGAGTGTGAGCGGGCGGGCGCGGGGTCTGCGCTGCCCGCTGGGGGCGGCGCTCGCTGCAGCGCCGGCCCCGCTGCCGGGCGGTCACGGCGGGGGCGGGGAGCGCGGCCCCAGCGCCCGGCATGAACCCACGGCCGGGGCACGGAGGCGGCGGTGCTGCCGAGGTACGAACCGCCGCCCCCGGCAGGTGCAGGGTCCATTTTCCCCTCCGCCGCCGCCCGCGGCACCGCCTGTCCTTGCGGGGCCGGGTCTCGGCGCGGTCCCGCCCGCGGAGCGCCGAGCGGATCCCAGCCGAGCCGGCGGGGCGGGGAAGGGTGAGGGAAGGGAGGGGAAGGGAAAGGAGAGCCAAGCAAAGCGTGCCAGGCCCGGCCGCGGGCGCGGGAGAACCGAGGTGAACCCGCGGTCTGCGCCTGCCCGCCCGGCCCGGCGCTCCCGCCTCCCCCGCGCTCACGCCGCCCGCCCCCCTCTCTCCCTCCGCAGGGAGCCGCAGGGCGAGCGGCGCTGCCGCGGCCGGGCCAGCCACCCCCGGGTCCATGAGCCGCCGCCAGCCGCCGCCGCCAGCCGGGACCGCCGCCGCCGGGCCCAGCTCCCCCAGCCCCGCCGCTTCCGCCGCCGCTCCGCCGCCCCGCCGGAGGTGAGTCCCGCGGCCGGGCCGCCGCCGCCCCGCGGGCCCCGGCCCCTGTCAGCCGCGCCGGGGCGGGGGGAGGCCGCCGGCAGCCGCGGGAGCGCCCGCCGACCTTCTGGGGAGGGGGAGATGGGGGGCGGCTGGGACCCCCTCCCCGGGGGTGTGCGCCCCGCCGGGCAGCGTGGGCTGGGGTCCCCCGGAGCCCGCGGAGGGCAGGCGGCGCTGCCGGAGGGTCGCGCCTCGTCCTTCGCGCCCCCCACCCCGAGCGAGGGTCGCTGCCTCCCCGGTGACTCACGGCGGAGGCGGGAGCGGGCTGGGTCCGGGGCCGGCGGCCACCCGCGCCTCCCTCTGTCCCTCGCCCCGCTCGGAGAGCGCTACCTGTGTCACCTTGTTTTCCCTCTCCCCGCAGGACGGTCCCGCGCCCTCCGCTGTGAAGAGCATGGCCGTGACTCTAGAGCAGGCCCGGCGGGTGGGCTATACCTGCCTGAAAGCACTCCTCAGGTTCGCTTTTATGGTCGCCAATAACCTGGTCGCTATTCCGTCCTACGTCTTGTATTTAATTATGCTGCAGCCTCTCCGAATGCTGGATAGTACAAGCTTCTGGTATATCGAAGGAGTGTTATTTAAGTGGCTTTTAGCTATGGTGGCTTCCTGGGGCTGGTGGGCAGGATACACAGGTAAGAATGTGCTATTAATTTAAAATGTACTAATATAAAGATGTGAATAAGTGTTAAAACAGAGATGTTTTCGGATGGAGATGTGCAGGGGAATGCCTGAACATAGTGGATATGCGGGATGTTTTTCTTTCGGTTTTCTTACACAGATGCATTGTGTTTCTGGGTTGAGATGCTGTGTACTGAAACGTTTTTTTTTAAACCGTAGATAGAAACTTAATATGTGTTAAGGGTTTCTAAACCGTGTTAAGGGTTTCTAAACCAATATTTTGTCTTAGTGTAAATGAGAAATATGATTTTTCCTAAGTATCTTGATCACTGTATTTTAGTGTTACATGAAAAAGGTATATCTCTTCAAAAGAGAGTTGATTTGTACTGTGCATGTAGCCAATAGAGCCAAACTTTTCTTTATTAAGTCGGCGCGTCTCTAAGTCGTCTTCCCTTAGAACTATCGGGACACAAGGCTAAGAAGTGTTCAGAACAAAGTGTTAAGAACAAAGTTCATGTCGGAAGAGTAGGTCTTCTATTCTTTGCAACAGCCACTGTCTTTTCTGCTGCTTCAGAATGGAAGGAAACAGAAGGAACCTCTTTCATCTGAGTAGTGATACACAGTATTTCTCAACTGTATGACTCTTCATTTACTGTTAGCAGAGCTTATTACAGTATCTGTAGTGTTTTTCCCCTCTGCATGCTTGGTTTGCGGTTATTATTAAACTTGTTTTTGCTCGTTTAGTATTCATAGGCTCATCAAGGTGATGGACTGAACTGAAATATTAAGGAAAGCTCTAGTCTTGTCCTCAAATGCACCAATTTTCATCCTGGCTGCTGCACTTTGTGCAAGAAAAACAGCCATCAGTTCTTCGTACGTGCTTAGAAAAGGGAGGAAATTAATTGGCTGAGCGCAAAATATGAGCAGCCCTCCTAAAATTCTTTCCCTCTCTTCTGCCCAGGCTGCATCTGCAGGTCTTGTCCATGTAACCAAGGAAAAAAAAAAGGAATGGCAGCACACAGCTCTGGAGTCTGGTCAGACTCCTGAGTAGTCAGAAAGTCAGTGTTGACCCAGACGGAGCGCTCTTTTTGTTAGGCAACAAGAGCTGAAGCCTCTGTGATAATGTGCCTTTTGGTACCCTGTCGTGTGCCTTTCCGAGATGCACAGAGTTTCTGTGGATACTCTAGGTGAGCTTCCAGTTCTTCTTAAAGAGATGGTGGCAGCAGCAGCAAGCTAGATTCTGGTCTGTCGGGCTAGAACTGTCGCAACGTTGCACTGCTTCAAAATTGCCTTGCCTGGTACAGCTCAAGCATATCCAGATACGCTGTTTAAAAACCTTTTTATCTGTTTGTATTTGCTCATTAAAAGAAGTCCACATAGTGTTTGCAGTGGCAGGTATATTTGTAAAAGTCTGCTTTATGCCTTAAAGCACAAATGTCTTCCAGAAGGAAGGATTGACTTTTAAGGTGTTGTGTGTTTTATCAATTGGAAATGGGAAAGTTTAGGGGCATAATGGCAATGTTAAAGGCATACAACTTATGGCCCCGAGGATTCTCTGTGTATATTGAATGTGCTAGTTAAAATTCAAGCCATTGTCCCATGACACTATGGTTGTCAATTTCTGAAAGCAGTTTCCTCAGGGTAGTTCTACTGCTGACTGCAGAACTGTGTGGTTTCTTTTGCCTATTGCTTGGAAAGTGGTCTTAGCATGATCTGCATATCCTAGAGTCTTCCTGAAGCATCTGTTGATTGGCGTTGCTGATGTATCTTGACTATTTGAAATCATTTGTTTTACAGTCTTGAAATGTCTTAGTACATTTGTTTAAACTATCATTTATGGACAGCTACGCAGAAGTGTTTTATGGGATGGTATATGGGTAAGGAGGCCCTTCTTTTTGCTTTTCACTATAAAGCATGGCTTTTGGGGAGGATTTTAAGCAAATGCTTGTCTGCATTTTTAGTTTAAATACGTTTTATTTGACCTGAAGACATTACTGTGTTTTATAAAGAAAGCTACAAAATAGCAAGAACAGCTTTGTCCTTTCTTTAACCTCATCAGTCCTTGCCACCACATGCAGTCCCCTCTTCCTTATATAGTAGGATATAACTAAATCAGAACTGAAATTCTACTTTATTAGAGTTGGTGTCTGAGACTTGCAGTGGTACATCTGAAAGAGACATTGCTCCAGGATTCTTCTGTTTTCAATTCCAAAAACTAAGTCAAACATAGGCTTTGGTATGTTCCAGCTTTGCTAAAGCAAATACAAGATAGTAGGTATGCATGGGTTCATTGAAAAGATTAGAGATTTTTCTTTTGAGTAGCAGAGTAGTTGGTGAGGGTTTTTTGTTTGTTTGTTTGTTCTATGTTAAGAGGGTAACCAGCTAAATAAATTTACTTGTCTTTTAGTTGGAGGGAGTGTTCTGCTTCAACTGTGTTGCAGGTGTGTTTTATTAGTTTATTTACTTCTTCCTTTTACAAGCTTGGGTCATCTGTTTTGTAAGAAGTGACATAAACCATTTGTAATTCGTGACTTAAACTCAGCCTGCAAAGTAGATTCAGGGCAGACTTTTTTTACTCCTATGAGTTTGTATGTAATGTGTAGGAGAGAGCTTGACACCAAATGAAGAAAATATGGTGAGTGCTAGCTTATCCTTCTGGGCTTTGCTGCTGTTGTGTAATTGTTAGTATATTTTATTGAATATAGCTGGAAGAGCTGAGGAACTCTCATGAACTAGGTCTGCCCTTCTCTTCCCCACCCCTGTATAAACCTGTGGTTTTGTGTTAGGATCATAGAGGATTTGTTACAGAAATTACATGATCTGTGTCCATATCGGCAGCTCTAATCTGTACTTTTTGATAAATGTTGATGTTTCTGTTTGCAGATGCACTTGATGTTATGTAAAGAGATAGCATATAACTGGACAAGCAAAATAAAGAAAGGAACGGGAAGAGAAATTGTAAAGGTCGCTCTCCTTTCCCTAATCTTTTTCTTCTTAAGATGCAAGTATGAGAGAGAACTTGAGTATAATTGGTTGCCTTTGATTTTTAAAGGGCAAGTATGATAAATATCTGTGTTGTTCTCTTGAGCTCTGTAGTGCTTCTTATGAAAATGAAAACTGAATGTCTTCTTATGAAGAATGTTCAGACAGTCTAGCAATATTATTTTATTTTTATATGATTTCAGAAAGGCCGCCTTATAACTAAGTCTCTTTTTTAAAGGCTTTTTATATAAGTGTATTGCTCTCCTAGGAGCTATTCAGTTAGGGCACTCAGAATCTGCATATTAGTGTGATTTGAAAGGCACCTTTGAATAATACTTCTAAATATTTTCCTGCATTTGTTGGAAGATGCATTCTAAAAAAAGCAAACTCGAGAGTGCTTGATCCTTTGTTGGCAAGTACCTTTTTTCTCCTGCACTGTAATTTGTCATTTAATATATGAGTACACCAGATAGCACTAAATAGTGCAGCAGATATAATGGAAGGGAGATGGAGCGATATCTGTGATGGTGAATTCCTGATGACCTTTTACTCACCTACAAAACTAGTTTTACAGCAACCGTCTTGTGGATTTGATCTTCTTTGGTCAAGTAACTATTGCAGGCTAAAGTTTAATATCCCTGTATCTAATCAAATCGCCAAAAATAGGACTGCTAGAGAGAAGCTTGCTTTGCCTGATTACACTCAAACTGTTTTGTTGCCTTCTCCTGCTGTCTAAACGCAGGAGTTCGTGTGAGCCTGTGATAGCGTCGTTGCAGTATTGCAATTAGGAGTCTCTAGGACAGCAGAGTAATGGGTTAGCAATGCAGTCCTGATACTCACTGTGCTGATCTTCTGCTTCTCTCTGCTCCACACAGTCCCACTGTAGGGAGCAGTGCTGTGTGCCCAGCCTGTGCCTCTGGCTGGGGACAGGGAGGAGCTGGTGGAGGGCGGGTGTCCTCTGTCTGCAGCAATGTCAGCTCCTCTGCCTGTCAGAGCACCAGGGGAGAGGAGGTTGCATGTGATCGGCGGGGTTCTATGCACCTCCGGGAGGGGTTTTCTTGAGAGCTGTGCTTGGAGTATTTCACACTCCAGCAGTGAGGAGGACACCTTGACCAAACCTTCCGTTTCAGCCTCTTAACAACACACACTGTCTTGCAGTAACGTTGGGCAGGTCGGTGGGTCGTGGATTGGTGAAAGAGTAATACACCTCTGTTACCACACACAAAAAAGTCTTAATGGTATGAGTATGCTTGCTAGTATAATGATGCAGTACTTAATTAAAAGTGAACTAATCTTATGGTATTACTATTCAGTGTCAGCCAGGATGGTGATTTTAAAAGAGGGTCTGTAAGAATTGTCAGGTTTTGTTGAGAGAAGAGAATTTCCCTTTCTTCCTCCTTTGTTATTTTTCCCAAGCAGAGTAAAACTGAGATTTTGATTTTTAGTTTTCCCCCCTCCTCTCCCCTCAAGTGATTTCATTTTTGTTGAATGGTTTGTACGTCTGATTAATATGTGACCACTCTATAATTTTTCAGCAGTCATATTTTTCTTTTTCCTTCTAATTTAAAATCTTATTTTCATTCTGTCAGCCAACAACCTCAACTCCTCTAATCTTCTAAGAATGCAAATATTTTTGTCTTCCAGAACTGTAAAAGATACAGGTGGAGTTGCTGTGACGACACTTCCTCCATGCAGACAGCAATCTCTGTCTGCTCTGCTTCTCATGACAAGTCGGCCCCTCTCCTCGGGCAGGAAGTGCAGCAGAGGCTGGAGGACAGCAGATGAAATAATTTTTTTCCCCAAATAAGGCAGAAGATGTTATTTCAGGAGACCTATCTGTGCCCCTAACCCTGACATTGATTCTGCCCTCCTCAGTTCCTACAGTGTGATTTTTCACTGGCAGTATTTTGGGGTTTGGGTCTGGTCACTATTGTGAGGACTGAGCAGAGAGAGTCCCTGAGGAAACCACTAGTGTTTTTGAGGTCAGTCAGTGTGTGAAATGGAGAAACAAAATTGTTCTTGTTCGTGATTTCTTTGAATGTGCAAAAAATACCTGATGTGACTCTGTACGTTTGGGTAGCCACATACCACACAGAAACTTAGTTCATGCTGTGGGTGTGTGTTGAGTTTTTAGGCAATTTCTGACTTAGACGAAGCTTTCTCTGATGTGTAAGTTATGCTGAGATCAAGCAGGAATCTTTGAATTTATTTTGATGTTTGTAAGAGGAAGTTTATGTGTAACTTGTGAGCTGTCTGGATAAGAAAAGGTCGGAGTTGAAAGAGCTGGGGACATTGGAGCTGTTTCCACCATGGCCTCAGAGCCTTTGCGTAAGAGGAGGTAACGAGTGCAGTGAACTTCGAGTCAACTTCTTTGTGCAAGTGATGTGTCTGTAAAGAGTGCTATGCAGTGACCCTTGTCCTTTTTAGTAACATGTGGAATCACATCAGGAAATTCCCATATCTCCTTTTTGAGACATGAGTTACAGTTAGCATACTTCTTTGTAGTTCATCTAATGTCAGCAATGTGTCAAAAGCAGTAAAGCTTATCTGTCATTTATCATTTAACTGTAAAGGATCATTCCAAAAGATTAGGTGTTGAAATACTCTCTGAATTTTATTTTCAGAATGCTACTGCTTTCTGGCACAAAACTTAACAGTAAGAGCACACACTGTTGTTTTCATTGTTTGTTGCTATTTAAGTCCTTTCTGGATTTTTTTTTTTGGTTGGTGTTTTTTTTTTTTTTGTCCGTTGATTGATTGGTTTGATTTTAGTGTTTGGTTTTTTTGTGTGTTTTGGTTTCTTTTTTTGTTTGGTTTGGGGTTTTGTTTGGGTTTTTTTGTTTGTTTTCTTTTTGGCTTTTAGAGTCTCTGCTCATGTTTCACCTACGCTGGATAATACAAAGGCTATTGCATATACCAATTGTGTCACATCTGCCTAAGGATAGTAAAGATGAAATTACTGATTAATACCTATAGAGAAAGGTGTGATTCTATACTTTTAAGTCCAGGAATGGCTGTGGGATGTTTCTGAATTAGCTTATTTGCAAATAAAAGGACGACTGAGTTTTAGTAATTTTGGGTTCTATTCCTCCTTGTGGCTGAGTGTGCTGTTTTTAGCATGTGTTTTTATCTGTCCTGGTTCTTCTAGGCCTTTGTTTTTAGCACATTTATTCATGCTAGTCGTCTTACTTCTCCCGTTGTTACTGGTTGAGTGCCCGAAAGGATATGACTAAGAATACTTGAGAGGTGTGTACCTTTCCTTGTTCCTCTTCTTGATGGTAGGCTTTTAAGAACTACCTGAAGTAATTCCAGGAAAGCTTTTGTCCAATTCTGCTTGGAGAAGCAAAGTCTTAGAGGGTTAAATTCTTTGTCCACAAATTCTTTGCAGTGTATGAAGAAGGAATTTGTTTTTCACTTCATGGGTGTTATATGTACATTGGAACATATCAGAGGTGATGTCAGAGATGCAATTTCTTGTTCTCATTTAACATAACTGTTCTAAAGCCTGGAAGTCCTAGAGCTTTTCAAGAAAGCTGAAGAAAAAAATTAGAATGTTTAATATGGAGAATACTTATCTTCTCTGACATTTTGTTCTGCAAAATGACTTTTTTTTTAAAAAGAGACTAAAACAGATGGAGAGAATATACCACTTTCCCTTTTTCATTTGGGTGTGTGTGAGGGACAAAGGACCTTAGTTTGTTCTGTGCCAAAAGTTAGTTTGGCAAGGTTTTAAGCTGCTGAAAAATGGAGGAGTTGTGCAACCTTAATTACACAGGGTAGTTAGTAAATCCTTTATGGGATATAATCTTAGTGGTGTAACTTTCCAGTGTGAACTGAGCCAGACTACAGCTCCAAGATATGTAATCTGCTCACGTTTGTTACAGTGGGATATGAACTCTGATGCTTAAGGTGACATGTCAGTGGGTGATTGCGTAGGCATGTAATTGCACTGCTGTTGCAGTCAGCACAGTTGAGATAATGG
Source organism: Empidonax traillii (assembly GCF_003031625.1). Lineage (NCBI taxonomy): Eukaryota > Metazoa > Chordata > Aves > Passeriformes > Tyrannidae > Empidonax > Empidonax traillii. The sequence continues at coordinate 62,608 of NW_020955489.1, read as the reverse complement.
TCCAGCCACTTGTATTTGCAGTGACTGATAAATAAGGCTAATACCTAAAAATGTTTTGTGACACCATTGGGGAATTCTGCATATGGGGCTGTTCCGGTTTTTTTCCTCTCTCCCCACAAGCATTCAAGCAGAGGGTGCCACTGAAGAAAGCCAGTCCTAGCCTTTCAGACTCATCCTACCACCACTGCTGCAGTTTTATTGGCCAGATATTTAATGGTAGTGTGGTGTTCTGGATCACAGTCCTGATCCACGCTAAAACTACCCACCCCCTTTTTTGCTGGGTTACTTAGAAAACACAGTTCCTAACCCAGTTCACCTTGTGGGTGTGGTGAAAGAAGGTAGGTACAAATGGCAAAGGGAAAGAGGAAGGAAATGCATCTTTTAGTGACAGTACTAACTTTAATGTATTTTTTGAATTACTGCTTATGGTCAAAATTCAAGAGAGCAGTCCTGTGCAGGATAGGGCTTTTGTATATGAATAAAACCCGGGCAGATGGAGCTCGTTAGCCCTGTAAGGCAATCCATCTACGTCCTGAGGACCTCACTGCCACCGTCCAAGCTCGCTTGGCCCCGGCAGATGAACCTCAGGATTAAAGGGTGGGCTCAGTTCCGCGCACACTGTGTCTCACCTAAAAAATCCAATGCGCAGGCTGGAAGGTGTAAAGACCTTCCCCAGTTCTTCATTCACGAAGACTGGCCATTATTATATGTGAATAAAATGTCAGTGGAGTAGACTTCTTCATCTTTTCTTAGTATTTAGTTAACTAGTTAATGTTTATACTGGAAAAGAGCCTTCTGCCAAGTTGCGTTAGAGAAAAAAAGCTCAGCTTAGTATGTATTAGTATATACTGATACAGAATGAAGTTTAGGGTGAGAACAAAGGACCATGATAAACTGAAGACTAGTTGACAAAGGAATAAGAATACCAGTTCATTTGATGAAAGCTTAGCAGTGGGGTTCATGTGAAGTTCTGTATGTATACTATTGGAGTTTATCAGCCACAGAGACAAAGAAGTTCAAAAGTACTTAAGCTGTATGAATAGCCAACAAAATGCAGAAGTTGTTTATTGTTGAACAATAAAAAGTAATAAACATTTAAGTAAAGTAGCAGTTTAGGAAGAGAGGAGTATCATGGTGGAAAGCTTAGGGAAAGTTTTGTCTCAGTGCACTACTATGCCTTCTGTTATAAAGTACGTAAAGATCAGGAGGGAGGATAATACTAAAATATATCAGTGGTTCACCTTCACACTTCATTGGGTTTTGTCTTGGTTTTTCTAAAGCTGTTGAAGAATTAAGAAGGGTCTCTAAGAGGGTCATCAGCTTCATAAGTGCAGGCTGAAATCAAATCGGAACCATTTCATTCACAGCTGGACTTGAAGCAGAACTGCATTGGACAACTCAGTGATTCTGTTTGCTGGTCAGAATGAAGTAGAAGAGATGCAATCTCCTTGCCTCTGTGTAAGGAAGGGGATTTTTAGTGTCCCCATTGGAAGGTAGAAAGTTGGAAGTCTGAGATTTAATAAGACTGCAGTGCCTCGAGTTTTTGTTTGTTTGTTAATTTTTTAAAAATACTTTCATTATGTCATTTTACAGATACTTTACAAGATAATACAAATGGTGTTACTACTTTTGATTCATGCAACATAATCTGAAAACTTCTTGTTTAACTGTTGTAGTTTTAAAAGTTATTGTCCCTGTTTAAAGAGTTTTAATGGTTGATAGCTTAGAGATTCACCTCAGTTATCTGATTTAAGTAATGGAATAGAGGAAAGAGTACTAATTTTATTACTGTTTCTCACTTGTCTAGAACTAAAAATAGAAATGATGTTCTGAAAGCAAGGGCCAGAGCTGCTGCTGTCTGGGAGGACATGGTATGAGTGCTTGTGGATGTGGGTTTTTTTGGTGGCAAAAAGGAGTATTTTGACTGTTTGTGGGTTTTTTAAATTTGTTTGGTTTTCTGCATCCCAAAGTTACAAGCATGTGGAGTTTCTGTGAAAGTCCAGGGTGTCTGTGTTTGCTTGGCAGAACTGGGAGAGAAAAAAACCCCATCAACATTAAGAACACATACTTTTAATTTAAGCATCAGTTGTGTTTGAGTGTGGTGTTTAGGGTGGGCCATTGAACACCATTTTTATGTAATTTTGTGACTTGGGTTATTTTATTACCTGTGTAGATAAATGTGACCATGTTGTAAGTATAATTTCCCAATGGGATTAAGCTGCTTGTTAACAGCTATTCTTTCTCTTGCCTCTCCCACACTTCTGATTTGCTTCCTTGCAAATCTGTCTGCAGTTTGATCAGATGTTCAGATTTCAGGCCCAACGATGTTCTCCTGAGTTTTTTTGAAGTTGACAGCTGAATGGAGAAGAGACCAAAGTTTGCACCTCAGATGAGGGTAGCGCAGGCAGACTCGGACACTGTGTATCTTGTTTGACATCTGCTGCTTGCTCAACCAGTGCATCAGTGATTTAGGGTTGACCATAGTGCCAGCATATCTTGTCTCTCCTGTTAGACAAGAAGTTTTTGGGAAACCAGGCTTCTCTTACTTCTGCTTCTGGAGCAATACATTAGTCTGACAGTGACAGATGGTGCATGAAGCAGCATTCTTTCCCATAAATAATGTTTAGCCCACCTTGCTTATCATAGCCTTTTAGATCCAAAGGGCATATACAGAAAATTGTTTAGTCTTAGTATTGGGAAAAAAGGCTAAGTGATAAAAAGAACTTAAAATATTGAGTTTTTAATACTTTCTACTCTGTATATTAAACTGGAGTTGGTAAGTTAGTAGCTTCCTAAAAGAAGGACTGAAAGGACATCAACCTGACTGAAACTCCATCCTGGTTTTGGTTGGGATACTGTTAATTTCCCTCTTAAAACCATGACAAACTCTCAAGAAAGAGCAGTGATGCTCAGATTACTCTAGGCAGATCAGAGTCAAAATTGTTTATGAATCTGACCCAGGGATATTTAGAAACATGAGGGTCAAGGTGTATTTGAGTATATTTGGGGAGACCTGGGAGAAAGCTATGGTGTGGGTGGTAAATGAGAGCCTGCCAGGAAGTGTTCTGTACCACTGTGTAGCACACTTGAAGGCATTACCTTAGAAATGTGGGCTCTTGAGTTTTGTACCTGAACCTGTTCTGTTTTGATATACTAAATATATCTAGATGGCCTGGCAAATCTTCAACTCTGGTAACTGCCCGTTTCCTTTCCAAATGCATTTTTCTTTCTCATCCATTTTTATTTCCTGTGGTTGTCTCTGGCATAAAATTCAATTGTTGCTCCTGTCAACAGCATTACTTGGAAATAAATATAACCGTAGCCCGTGTATGTACTAATACAGAATGAAGAAGCTATGAAGTTCAGTTTACATCTGTAAAAATGCTTTCAGATGCAGGTACGGTTAATAAAAATGTCTGTTAAACCTCTTGCATGTGGTGGATTATGTGGAAACAAACCTCTTGCATGTAGTGGATTACGTGAAAACAAATTCATCTGAATACAGATGAATATTTTTTTGTATTTGGAACTCTTCTATTTGTATCATCAAACCTAATACTTTGGTCTTATAAACTAGTAACAGAGGAAGGGAATGTGACAACAGCAAAGGCCTTGGCCCAGGTAATTCTGTTGTCTTGATTAACACATCTTGAAACACTCAAGATCATTTGATGCCTACCTCAGGCTGTTGGAGTTTGAGATTTCTACAGGCTGGAGAAGCACTTTTGTTCCTCACCTCTTTCAAAGGGAGAAAATACTGAAACGTACCTCTTTTTTTTTCCTTTATTACTTACATTCTCTGCAGATGTTTTAACAGCCTAGTAAACTTTAGAAGCTAGAATGCAGAGCTGAGTTCATGTAGCCACAAGTGGTGTCACTACATCACTGTAGGAAGGCAAAGGGTTATTTGGGTGGTTGCTGTGGGAAATAACTGCAGAGGGTGGCCTCCTCCCTCCTTTTCCAATCTCATTACCACCCTTTCCTGATACTTTGCAAAAACGATGTGGTAAATCTGTGTCTGATCTCTCGCTGGGTTTACTTTCGGGCAGAGGTTCTTTGAAGAAAGCAGAAGGATTTTGGTTACATAGGTAGAATTTGATGTTTGAACATCAAAAGCTTGACCAAAGCTCTTACTCCATGGGAGTGCTAGACTTCTGTAGCCTGAATAAATAATTTTTTTTTTTTGCCTAGTTTTATTTTTGTCTGAAGAAAAAGTGATTTGTAAGACTTTCGGCAGGAGCTTCAAGATTCAGCCCACTTACAACCATTGATCATAATAAGTTGCATGTAAAGTGGTTACAGTGCCTACTGCTGCCCACAGACTTAAGAGTATTCACATTCGTCATTTAATTGTAAAGTAGAATTTTGAGTCATAATATCTTGTTTCATTTTAGGCACACCGTATATCTGTTTGAAATGGAGAAACCCATTTGCAGAGTCTTCCACAACTCTGTTGTTCAACCCCTTTATGGGTGCTCTCCAGAGAAACTGCTCTGCACTGAAGTACTGTTTTTAATTGAAGTACTCTGAAGTCTGTTCTTGTTCTGTTTTTGGTCCCCAACATTGGTCTGCTGTCATTTTTACCGTTAGTTCCCAGTGTATAGAAAAATTTTTTTATTTGAGCTGTGGATTTTTTTTTTTGAATTTGAGGAGCAAGAACAGAGAGAGGAAGAGAGGCCCCAATTCCTGCCATTGAAGCAGCATGTTTCACAATTGGAGCCTGGGTATTTGATTGAAAGGTGCATTGAATCTTAGTCTGTGGACTGAGGATGAAGGGTAGGTGTTGGAATCATCCATTCAGAATGTTTTAATACATTTGTTCGAATAGAGTCTGACCATTTTACATTAGCAAAAAGTACTACTGAAATTCCCAGTAGTGACTGTCAGCCATAAATCGAGGTTTTTTTTTTTTTTTACAGTTGTCAGCAGGTGTAAGAGGATTATTTGTTTTGTAATAGTAACAGATGCCAGAGAGCTACACTTTTTTTTTTAAATTAGGAACAGTAAACTTTCTGCTGCTGCTTTGAGGTACATCAGCTAGAACAATATAATGAGGAGGCTGGTTTTTTCCTGCTAATTACTTAATTTGTGATAGCCTGAGTGTGCCATTAAGACATCACTTCTGATTTTATGATGATGGATATCTGCTTACTGTCAACCTGAAACCTGGCAACACAGTTAATTCTTAAGAGTCACTGAACTGGTATAGGATAACTTGGGGTAAATTTAATAAGAGGCTTTGTTGTTTTGAATCACTTGTTGTGTCATACCAACAAAAGCAGTAGTTAAGTTCCCAGCTAGAACTTACTGTGGCCTCTTGTTTTAATAATGGGATTTGCATAAACAGAAATATAAAACTAAATATAGGATTTTGCTGTTATATTTATTTGCATCATTAGCTTTTAATTGGTTTTTGATTAAATTATTTAATGAAATTTGTGGTCACTGAACATGATTTTCCCCCCAGCCTTTATAAAATCCATTATTTGAACAAAATTAACATAGTACCTAGAAAGACAATGTTTTCACAGTTCTCGTTCATGTTATAGCTTCCTTGTTTTAAAGGCTGGTAGTTGTAGCACGGATGAGAAGTTTTATAATGTCCTTGAAACCTGATGGTGGAAGCATTTAAAGCTTCTTTTACAAGGTTTGTCCTTCTGTTTTCTTGCATCAGCATTCAGTAATTTTTTTATTCTTTGCAGGCCTTTCATTATTCAGTTTTCCCCTCCACACTGCTACTTGAAAATGTCCAATGAGTTGGTCCTGTTTGGTGGTGTAGGGCAGTGCTGTCCTGCTGGAACTGGAGAGTGGTGCAGAGGTGTGTGGGTGGAGAAGAGAGTAATGCTGCTGCTTGTGATTAGTAGTCAGTTTTATTGCTCGAGGATAATTGATTTTTAAATTACACTACATCTGCAATCTTGGTGTTCTTATGATCATTCAGGTGCTCAGTCACTCTGTTTTTTCTGTCCAGACTTGACTAAGTTGAAGAGGTTTAGGTGTTCAGTGTCCTTCAGGTGGAGACAAGCTCTAAGTCAGTTCTGAGGCCACTGTAGGGAGGCAACAAATAACTGCACAGAATGGCCTTTTGCCTTTCTCATATTGGCTATTTAACTGAGATAATCTGAAAGTAAAGGGTTTTCCAAATACATCCGGCACTACTTTTATGTGTTGATTATTTGTACGGTACCATGAGCTGGGCTGAAAAACATCAGCTGTAAACCAAGACATTGTCAACAGCATATTGTAGTAACTTAGGCAGGAGCTGAGGAATGTTATAAGGTAACTGCAAGGTGTCTGAACTTTCTTTAGATAAACAGAAGATAATGATCAGATCTGGGAAACAGGGGTGGTCTTACCACATTTAGAATCCTAATGTCCAGTAGTAATAGTATTGTTGGTTTTCTTGGCTTGAACTTTCAGCCAGTGATTAAAGTCATGAAGTTTGCTTCTGTTAGGAGGAAAAATAGATGAAGGTCTGGTTAGGTTGGTTTTTTAAATCACTATGACTTATTTAAGGGGTATATGAAAAGTCGTGTTTTCCTAAACCCACTTGGATTTGAACACTTGGAGAAGAGTTTCCTTGCTCAGTAGTGTAATTATTTTTTTTGTAACCTAGCATATCTTTTGAAAAGCAGAGCCTTAGTTCTCAACTGTAGTCAGTCTGGCAGCTTTTCTTGGTATGCACCCTTATGACTGTAACCCTTGCCTGTGCCCTGTCCTGGTGGTGCAGTTCTAGAGCTGAGTAGCTGAATGCTTGGGGGCTGATCAGGCCTTTTCACCTCACCATGCTGTTTATTTCGGGTTTGTATGTAGGGAGAGATGAATGCAAAGTCTCACTTGGAGTTTTAGGCAAGTTCCACATCTTGTTTAAAGAAAAAGTTGTATTTCCTCACTTCCAGTCCTATTACAGTTTTATGGTTATTGTATTTGATAACCCTCAAGGCACCTCAGAGAATTAATTGAGGACCAGAAAACCCTTGATTAGTTACCTCTCTAGCTACTATGTAACTGTACTAGAATAGTGTGTTTTATCAGTGTCCTGTGAGAAATTGCTCTCCCTCTTTGGGCAATCCAGTGCTGATTTTCTGCGTTCTGTATGTGTTTTACCTCGAAGAGCCTCTTGGGTAGTGCTCTGAAAAGTTTGTGGTCCCAAATTATGCAGTAGCTTAAGACTCGCAGTTAAAAATGTAAATGAAACTTCCAAATAGTGTTGTTTCATTGCTGGCCAGCCTCTCCAGGCCCTTATAGAGAACGTAGTAACTAATTTAGGCTGAGTTCTTCTGCTGTCCCCGGAAAGTCTTGATATGGCATGGCCTTGGGATATTAGTTGGAAGATGGCTGCATATGTCATGTTATTTCTGCAGCTATGTTTTTGGGGAAAAACATCTGAAAATCTTCAAGCTGTCCTGGTTTTCTTGAAATTATATGGGAAGCTTGCAATCTGCAGATCTTAAAAGGAGAGGAAATGGCCATCTCTTCCTGGACAAGTTCATTGCTATATACCAAGTTACTTGCTCTTTAAAGCCCTACTGTCAACTGGGCTGACTTGGGAATCTAGATCAAGTGAGAGCAGATTTTTCTGTATGGCTAAAACTGTGGCTTTCCAAATACTTCACCTTTATTTTTTTTTTCCCCTGAAGAGTAAACCAGCAATTTTTGGAGAACTTTGTTGTGATAGAGCTTGCTCCATCTTGAATAACAATTAAAATTCTGTGCAGTCTTTATCAGGAGTTGATTTTGGGCAGCTCAACAGCTATCAGTGCATAGACTTAAATTTTTGTAATAAATTCCTTTAAGTCTTATGTATTGGTACCCAGAAGCTACAAGGACTCAAATCTGTCCACTTGAAAGGCAAAAAGCTAGTGTGAATTGCATCCCCTTATTTACCTATCTGTGATAATAGATGATTCTTTTATTTATTTCTTTATAGCTGTTGGACTCTGGTCATGTCTTATTTTCTTGAAACAGCAGTACAGATTTTCCCCAGTTATTTATTTAAAGGCTTCCTTCTGCCTTGTGGATGCATTTTTTTTCAGTGAGTTTTGTTTGTCCAGTGTCCCCATTATTCATATTGTTCTGGACTACGTAGTAGAGACTCTATTTCTCTCGTATAAAGAAGAAAGTTTGATTTCTAACAGAATCCTGTGGTGTTGCAGTGTGCATCTCTGCATAAGCAGCTGAAAAACTGAATGGAAACTGTGGGAATGCTGCATTCCTGTACGCTGACTGGCTGATTGTTAGTTTTGGCCAGTTTGCACCAGGCAAACCAGTTTACATCAGGATTCTCAGAGTTAACAGCTGAGGCTTTGAAAGAGATAGTTCTCTGTCTGGAGGAAACAGGCCTGTGATTTCACAAGCCATTTGCTCTGCACAGACCGTTACCCTAATGGGATTTTTCACACAGTTGGTTTGGATATACTGTTTTTTGGTGTTGATTACACAATCTGAAAAGTACCCCTTTACTTAGAGCCACAAACCTGGGTGTATTCTCTGGGCATTGCCTCTCCTGGAACCTGACTAAGAAGATCTGCTTTTGTCCTGTACCTGTTAGATTTTTAAGGCTCTATGATGTGGTAAAGTTGCTTTCTGAGCCACCTTAACAGTTCTGGGAGGTGAAGTACCTTATGAATGACTCTTTTTTGGCATCGAGGGGAATTTCACATCTGGAAAGACAGGCAACAGGATCAAATTAGTAATGCATACCATTGCCAGTGACTCAAAAGGAAACTGTAGTAATATGTATTGTATTGTAGTTTTTGATATTGCCTCTGGGTAGTTTCTGCTGTCTAGTCAGTTGATTCTGCAAAGACAGCTCAGGTTATTGCTGCAATGTAGTACTTTAACTGTGACGGATGGAGGGTGTGCTTTTAGACTGCTTTCTTAGGGAGAAAATATTTTCTTTAATTTGCTTTCCCCAAACAAATCCAAAGCCCACTAAAAATCAGACAGCTGTCACCCTGTCCCTGCCTAAATAGTGGCTCTGCAGTCTCTGGGACACATGGCAATGAAATTTTTATAACGAGGATATTTATCTTTCCCTTATGTACTTAGGCTTAGAAAGAAAAGGAGAAGAGTGGAGGGTTGCACATTTTTAAGTGCTCTAAACATATTCTTTAAATGAACAGCAACTTTGTTTCAAAAAGAAATTCATAGCAATTTCAAAGGTAACCTGAGTGCCTCATACTGGTTATGCTTTGCTTGTTGGGCAAACCAGACTCGCCCAGCAGGTCTTCCAGCATAGCAACCCACAGTTCTATAAGGATTCATCCTACTCCAGCTGATGCCTGCTGCCCCATCCTGCTGTCTTCTGATAGCTCTGATTGTGCTGGCTTGCCCCTTGGTGGTTTTTTTTTGCCAGCACAGATGGTCACATGATGTTGCAGTGACTCTTCTGGTTCTCAAGTATAAGAGCAACTTAGGTAAATATTTTAGATAAATAGATAGTAGGGGAAATAATTGAGGCCTTCACATTTCACATGTTGTGGGTTTGTATTTTTTTTTGTTTGGTTGGTTTTTTGTTTGTTTGTTTGGTTTGTTGATTGGTTGTTATAATTCTAGGCTTTAAGTTTTATGTTTAGGTAGATATCAGTAGCTGTGCCTGCATGTTAAATAGTAATTTGAATGTCTTGGTGTTTGAGTAACTAAAAGTAGCTGTTTACTCACATCATGTGTGACATGCAGACAAAACAGTTTCAATAGAAGAATTTAGTTTGCCTCGATATTTGATAATATAGCTGAAGATACAGATAAAGGCATAAATTAAGATATTCATATCTTCAGATGAAGATATCAAGACTAGCAGTGAACACAATGGCTTATTCTGGCAAAAATATGTTGTTGCCTCAAGTTTCTGGTGTTGGTTGCAGGTCCTGTTTTTGTGCCTGAGTTTGATGATCCCAGATGAATCATACGCTCCTTCTTTCATATTAAGGTTTGAACTATCCTTCAGATCTATGTCTTTGCTGCAGTTATGCAGCAGAAAACCAGAAAAACCCTGCCAGTTTATGTTTGCAACACGTGCTTTGTGATTTTAAAGGCTATTCCTTTTCGTGCTGCAGGATGAAATTGTAGGTTTTGTTGCAGTTGAACATATCCACTAAGAAAGAGTGCTGTTAACACTGTGCTTTTCCTCCTGGTATCAGGCTGTCAGAATTGTTTAGGTTGGAAGGGACTTCTGAGGATCATATAGTTGAATCCCGTGCTCAAAGCAAGGTCAGTTAGAGCAGATTGCCCAGTTTCATGTCCTGTCAGGGTTTGAAGAGCTCCAAGGATGGACACTTCACAACCTGGAAAAATGTTAAGTAAAAATATTGGGGTTTTTCTTTTTCCTTTTCATAGAATCATAGAATAGACTGGGTTGGAAAAGACCTCCAAGATCATCAAGTCCAACCTCTGATCCAACTCCAATTACTATATCATGGCACTAAGGGCCATATCCAATCTCTTTTTAAAAACCTCCAGGGATGGTGGTGTTGAAGTGGGATATCTTGTATTTTTATTTGCCCCTATTACCTCTCAAACTGTCAGTGGATACTACAGGGGAGAGTGTGGCTAAGTCGTCTTTACTGCTCTCTCTGCACCCCCATCAGGTACTGATACATGGGTACAATTCTTGTCCTGGAGCCTTTTCTTCTCTGGGCTGAAGAGTCCCAGCTCCCTCAGTCTCTGCTTGTATGAAAGATGCTCTGGTCCCTTACGCATTTCAGTGGCCCTTTGTTGGACTGTCGTGGTTTAATCCCAACCAGCAACCAAATACAACACAGCTGCTTGGTCACTGCCCCATCAGTGGGATCAGGGAGCAAGTCAAAAGTTTAAGAGCTGGAAAACTCATCTGTGTAGATAAAGGCAGTTTAAGAGGGAACGCAAGAGCTGCACACGTAAGCAAAGGAAAACAAGGAGGTCTTTCACCCCTTCCCCTGTGCAGGCAGGTATTCAGCCATCCCCAGGAAAGCAGAGCTCCATCATGGTTAGTGGTTACTGGGGAAGACAAACAGCATCACTCCGAACATCTCCTTTCTTCCTTCTTCCTTTATATACTGAGCATGAAGTCATACGGTACTTTCTGATTTGAATCCCAGAGGGAATGAGTTCTCCAGCTCATGTAACAGATGCAAATTTCTTGTGAGATACCAGTAGTTTTTAAAGGAAAAATTAAGACAAAAGTGCCATAGCACTTTTACTGAATTGTTCTTGTATGTTGGTGTTTGCTGAGTCAGACCCTGTTTGTCAGCTCTGTTCCTGCTTGCTTAGTTGCGCAGCAGTAGTGATGGGGCAGATGAGTATGAGTCAAGTACTGTAGTAACCTGCTGGGTTCAAGTTATTAAAAATACAGAAACTCAGCCAACTGTTATTTGCTTGAAAGGGTGATAAGGGTAACAATAATAGCAAGCTTTGTATTTGTAGCATTTTTTCATTACCCTGCTGCACTGGTATGTTTTTTTTGCTGGAGAAAATGAACTCCTTCCTGCTCTTACTGCTCCTCTGTAGTACTTAACCTTTTACAAAGAAACATACTTGAAAGGTTGCAGTGGCATTGTATTCCAGAATTCCTGTTTTCAAAGTAACTTTTCTTTTTAATTCTAGAAAAGCCAGTCTGTTTTTCATAAAGCAGTCATACAGACAGAATTTTCTTTGAGCTTAGAATATGTTTTACATTGTAACCATAGTTAAATAATTGCAGTTTCAGTGTACAGTAAACTGAAAAGGACTTCTGAGATATCAACTTGTGCAAATTTGATGTTGGACTACCCTCTTGTTAAGAGTAAGCATCAGTGTTACAGGTGAAATCCTGAGAATTTGATTCTTGTGTTTTAAAACAGTGGAAAAGTATTATGTGGATTTAGTATATAAAGTCACATGCTTGAGTGGTGAGAATCCTTCTTCACTTGTAAAAATTATTCTTGTAGATAAAGAGGCTGAAGTGCAGGACCCACAGCCTTGTCTGACAAGAAGGGTCTACTTAGGCAAATGCTGACCTCTTTGTGTTGAGAGATTGACTCTGGTGTTTCCATCATTGCCTCTGACCTTGGGGTTGAATCACGAAGTGCAGACTGGTAACAAAAAAATTGTATGTCTTGGTTCTTCTCCTTAAAGCTTTCAAATCCATGCAGTCTGTTTGAGGACCAATAAAACATGTGTGGACCAAAACTCCATGGGATATTTTTTTCATGCAAATGGTCTTGTGGCTCTGTGATCGTTGTTTCTTTTCATGTAAAATTGTGCAGTCTTAGTAAGCTGCAAATCTTGTCTTTGGTCTGTGTAACAACTTAGCTGAGATCCTTCTGTTTGGAGTTTCTTTGATATTTGTTTTACAAAAATGTTTCTTTGCTTCTGTCATTTATGACATTACAGGTTTTTGGTCATCCCTGGTGTTCAAAAGCTTTTAACTGGGAACAGGCAGAAATTCATCCTTAGCATACGTACCTTCTTTTGTTTATCGCCATCTTAAATACAGTCCCGTAAACTTTGTCTTTCTTTGATGTTGAAAATAAACATTTTTGAACACAGATTGACATTGTTTCTTTCCCCACTGTAACTAGGATAGTCCAAAACGGTACAGGATGTCAGTTTTACATATAAGCTGAAGTGATAGCGGTTAACCTGAAGTATATTTACTACTGGCTCACATTCTTCTGTCTTTTTAGGATCTTGGTGACAGTGTGCTTCTAACTAGGTGATTTTTGTGTGCATACTTTAAAACCGAGTGTCCCTGGTGGTGCAGTGGCTAAACCACAGCGTTGTCAATGCTGAGATCTGGGTTCGATTCCCGGTTAGGACACTCCCCGGGCAGATGGAGCTCGTTAGCCCTGTAAGGCAATCCATCTACGTCCTGAGGACCTCGCTGCCACCGTCCAAGCGTGCTTGGCCCGGCAGATGAACCTCAGGATTAAAGGGTGGGCTCAGTTCCGCACACACTGTGTCTCACCTAAAAAATCCAATGCGCAGGCTGGAAGGTGTAAAGACCTTCCCCGGTTCTTCGTTCGCGAAGAGACTGGCCATATATACTTTAAAACCTGTCAGTATCAGTTTTAACTTTCAGGCCTGACTGTCTGATTTGCAGTATCCCTTAATAATATTTGCTTTTTGTTAAAAACCCCAAAACACAACAAACAAACAAAACCCAAAACCCTCCACAAAACAAACAAACAAAACTAACAAAAACAACAACAACCAATTGCAAGACTGCCCTACTGTTTTGCTTCTCCTTCTTCTAGGCTTCAAACAAACTAATTTTTTTTTTTTCTGGCCATTATAAGCTCCGCAGCATGTGAGGTATTAGAGCATTAGGATATTAGTTCATGAATGCATTGATGTTCCCCTGGGTAGTTAATGTATTTTATCTGTCATTGGGGAGGAATGTGCTGCACAGCCTGCTCCTTCTGCGAGTGGTCTGACTCATGAGCGTGAGGTACTTCAAAAGGATTTCAGCACTCCATCTCCTCTCCTTCTTCAGTCTTGCAGTTGCTTTTCTAAGAATAGAAGCAGCAAAACAGACAGCGGAGTTCCTTCTCAGCTGCTACAGTTTGTGACCAGTATAGTCATGAAAGCTGACATCAGTCACAATCTTCATGTCTCACAGTTCCCATTTACCTGTGTGGCTAAGAACACTGTCTTGTACTACTTCTCGGAACTATTCCTTAAATATCTGCTGTGATCGTAGCTTGTGTATTCTGACAGATTCTGTTAATTTTAAGAGTTTTCTTAGCATATAAACCGTTTGCCCAACGTAATTGCCAAGAGCTGAAGCTCTTGAAATGCTTTTGCCAGTAGTGAGGGTGGTGGAAGAAGTTTGCTTCCCTGAAGGTGAGCTTAGGTTTTGCTGATTATTGATTCTCATTCATATATGGGTAAAAGGAGCCCTCTTTTCAGCCACAAGCATCATCTCTTGTGCCAGTGAATTATGAGACTCAAGTAAACTGTACCCATGAGGTTTTGAATGTGCACTCCAGGAAAATTAAGTCAGTCTTCAAAAGCAGTCATTACTAGAGCCTATTTCCAAAAGGAACTGCTGTACTCTAGGAAGAACGGGATTCTTGGGTTGGTTAGAAAGGTGACAGAGCTTGGGCATTTCTGTTGTAATTGTTTCCTGTTTTTAACACCTCTAACTGTTGGTTAATTGAATTAAGAGTGTGGGCTAACTTAAGGAACAAATACTGTGATTGCTAAAATCCTCTTCTGCGCAAAGCAGGTCTGACTGTAAACTGCAGAAAGAGAGGGTGAAAACTAAGAAAAATAGAATTGAAAGCAAAAGGAAATAGTGTTGTTTCCTACAATGAAGTGTAGAGGTGTGCAAAATGGTTTGCTGCAGAAAAATGAAGATGGTGACTGGGACATCTTAAACCCAGCCTTGGTTTATTAACATTATTATGTATTAATATTTTTTATGTACTGTAGGAACAATCTCCCTTTATTTACAGGCTTCCCCAGCTGCTGCTTCTACCCTGACTTTTCTATTGTAAGTGTTTTTCATGATGGAAATAAAAGGATAAAATTTTCAGTGCAGGTCAGTTTATCATCATAAAAGTCTGAATCAAGTTATCTGTAAAAGATGCTCTTTTTGATATCAAAATCTTGTTTGAAGCAACATGTTTATTATTGATATAATAACCTAAAGATATTTAAATTACAATAGCATTGAAGTGGACAGTACTTTTGTGAGGAAGGGCACATTCCTTAATAGCGGAAGGATAGCACGTTAAGTGAAGCTGTGTTTAATGAGATATGATATTGTATGTATGTTCTTCCTTTCCTTTTCTGCGCTGTGCTTTTATTCATCATCTGTCCTGTATGTACTTAGAGACAAGATATGAAGTTTTCCTTGCCAGTATGAATTTTGGAAGGAATGGTTGGGATAGGAAAAGCTATTTTTCTCTTTTCAGTAGTACGTATCTGATTTTATACAGGTGTTTTTAAATACCTTCTAGATTACATGCTTAAGAAATGTAAAAAAACCTGTAAAATGTAAATGTATGCAATTTTGCTTAGTCTGTTGTTTGTTTTCTTTTTTTTTTTTTTTTTTTTTTTTTTTTTTTTTTTTTTTTTTTTCTGTAGGCAACCAATTTCCCGAGATTTAACCTTTTTATTTAAGGGGAAAAAACACCTTCAGCATGTCTTTGTCATTTTATTTTTTCTTATTATTTGTTTTAATGCAGTGTAGTCATCATACTAAGTAGTATTTAACCTCTGGCATCACTTCTGGGATTTCTTACTGCCAACTATCAAAGAGTCCCATCTATAAAGGAGAGACAAATGAGTGTAACAACCGTACATAGCTGTGGTAGCTAAAACGTGCTTTGACGAGTCATTTGTGAATAACAGGAAAGCAGGATTGCAACTTGCCAGACATAAATGATTGAGTAAGAGGAGGAGTGTTTAAAACATAGAAACCTGGTTGTCATGGATTGCAGTCACTATTAAATACCTAATAATAACATTCCTTCTGTTAGAAAGCGGGCTAGCTTTTGAGGAAGCAAAGGAGGCTCTCAGTAACGCTCTTTATTTGTAGTACTGTTCAGTTCCAAGTGCTGCCAATCTGCAGCTTCTTGTAACAAGCTTTCATGAAGTCTTGCATCATGGATGCAAGTAGTTACAGGTGATCAGAAGGAAAAATAAACTAAGGATATGTTTAAAAATGCAGGGTCCTGCAGCTGGGGAGGAATAATCGCTTACACCAGCACAGGCTGGGGGCTGACCTGCTGGAAAGCAGCTTTGGGGAGAAGGACCTGGGAGTCCAGGTGGACAAGGAGCTGTCCCTGAGCCAGCAGTGTGTCCTTGTGGCCAAGAAGGGCAATGGTGTCCTGGGATGCATTAGGAAGAGCATTTCCAGCAGCTCAAGAGAGGTGATCCTTTCCCTCAGGCCTGTGAGGCACATCTGGAGTGGTGTGTCCAGCTCTGGGCTCCTCAGTTACAAGAGGGACATGGAGTTCCTGGAGCTGGTTCAGTGGAGAGCAACAAAAGATGATGAGGGTACTGGAGCATCTCTCTGATGAGGAAAGGATGAGAGAGACAACTGAGAGGGGACTTCATCCGTCTATTCAAGTATCTGAAGGGAGCATGCCAAGAGGATGGATCCAGGCTCTTCTTGGTGATGCCAAGCAATAGGACTAGAGGCAATGGGCAGAAACTGTTGCACAGGAATTTCCACCTGAATATGAGGAAGAACTTCTTAGCTGTGTGGGTGACCACGCACTGGAACAGATCACCCAGAGAGGTTATGGAGTCTCCCTCACTGGAGATTTTCAGGAATTGTCTGGACACAATCCTGTGCAATGTGCTCTAGAACAGCCCTGCTTGAGTGGGGAGGTTGGACCACATTGACCCCCTGTGGTCCCTTCCATTTTTCCCATTCTGTGAGAAGTTCTAGAGGGAAAGTTCTTAACTTCTCCAGTTTCTAGAGAGAGTTGTGAATATTGTGTTTACTCAAATCTCAATGGCAAATAAAGTGGATATACAAATAAATCATATGTTAACATATTCTGTAACTTTATGGTGATTTACCTAGCCATTTTATGGGTTTGGACTTTTTAATAGTTGTGATTAGAACACCTGAAGACTTTCCCTGACCTTGCCATAAAGTATCAGTCTTTTAAAACTCATCGGACTTTGAAATAATAAATTAGGACTTTGGGTGTTGTGATGCCAAAAAAAAAATGTATGCCAGTTCTTACGGTACAGACTGTAGTGAAACTGTTGACTAGAACAAGAAATTCAGAGCATTTTTTAAGTTTTAAAATGCAGTATGCACAATGAAGTTTTTCAAATCAGTGGCTAGGCAGTTACACAGAACGTTAGACTGCCGTTCTTGCCAGGTATATTCAAAAGTATAAAATAAATCTACTGAATTGTTAGTTAGCTGAGTAGTCATTTGCCCAACGTAGTGACGCACTGCGATTAAAGTTCTTGATTATTTATTCATACCATCGCTTGTATGCACACAGTTACATTAAGAACGTGATTACAAAGTAGCCAAGTGTTCTGAGAACTCTCAATAGCTGCATTTAGATGTCTAATAATTCACTAAAAACATGGAAAAAACTTTTATTGCCTTTATTTTCTTCATTAAGCTCTGCAAGGATTAGCTCATAAAAAGCTAAATCTGCAGCTCATTATATGAAATATTTGCTGGATGTTTTAGCTCTTGGACTTCTTGTTATGAGAGAAGGATAAATATTTCTGTCTTAGGGCTTATGTAATTGCAAGTATACTTGTCTTCATCCTTTCCCAGAGAAGCCCTTTGCCTACAACCCTAAGTCACAAAGGAAGTCTCTCTCACAGCTGAGTCACTTCTGTCTTACCATGATAAACTGATTTCCTGGACTTTCCTTGTTTATGTTATTTTACTATGTTAAACTGCATTTGCAGAAGTCTAACTATTGCCAGGCTGTAGACACAAAACTGGCATCCTTATAAAATGGGCTCTGGCAATAGAAAGAAGCTGTGGAGGAATGTTTGCTGGATTTCAGGCCCCCAAATGACAAATACTTGTCTTTGAAACTTTTTTTTTTTTTTGGTCTTGTTACAGTGGAGCAAAGCAGTGTTGCTGGTTCTGCTGCCATGCAGCTGAGGTTTTGATTTGAATGTTTCCAACTGCAGTGGAAGAATGTAATAGCACAAGTATTTCTTAAAGCAAAAGATTCTCCTTTGGAAAATTTCAGTCTGGTGAGAAAATTGAAGACAAACATTTATTCCTCCTGCTGAATTTAAAGGGACACTGTGAACTTAAAACTCTAGATACTTGAGGGTTTGAGTTTTTTCTTCTTAAAAACATTATAGTAATGGCAGTGGTTTTTCTGCACACTTTTGTGGTTTGCTGTTCTGTTTCCGATCCAGAAATGCTCTGTGAAGGACTTGCACAAAGTGATTCTTTTCTCCTTGATAATCAGGTCAATCAATTGACCATAAAGCGTTATTAAGCACAAGAGACAGCCTGATTG